>NW_027186327.1:0-4996 GCF_028583685.1 Petaurus breviceps papuanus
GAGAGAGAGAGAGAGAGAGAGAGAGAGAGAGAGAGACAGGGAGAGAGAGACAGGGAGAGACAGAGGCACACAGAGACATACAGCGAGACCTACAACAAAGAGAGAGAAAGAGAGAGACACACACACACAGACAGAAGGAGAAAGACAGAGATTTACAAGGACTCAAAGCTCAGAGCGCTAGGGAGTCACCCCTCTCCTCAGTGCCACCTCAGCATAAGATATGCCAAGTAAGGACAGAAGTGCTTTCTCAAATGTACATTGGGTGGTCTACTGCTTCTTTGTTTCAGTACTTGAGGTAGATTGCTGTGCTTAGATTATACACCTAATTTCCAGCCAATGGAAGAAAAGGGTCAGAAGGGGAGTGGGGGAGAATTCCACATTAGGGCTTTATAACTTTGCCATTTCCTTTTGTAAATTGCTTCTCCTCCCTGACCATTTGTCAGCAGGGGGGCCCTTTCTCAAGACCATAATAAACCATTCTTTTCTGCTTCCTACCTTGAGAAACCTCTGAGTATTATTTGAGTAAAGGTTTCTGTTGCACACAGTTTTGGGGTGCACACAGATCTGATAGCCTTGAGTAGGACAATTTCTGAAGAGTATTTGAATCACAAATCTGCTTATGAGGGACTGAGAAGTTAGTGGGTTGTGAAGAAATTTAGTGAATGAGATCCATAGAGAGAGACAGAGAGACACACACACACAAACACACACAGAGACACAGAGAGAAACAGAGGCAGAGAGACAGAGACAGAGAAAAGACACATACACAGTGACAGACAGAGACAGAAAAACAGACACACAGAGACAGAAAAATACACATAGGGAGACAGAGAATGAGACAGAGAGAGAGACAAGGAGAGAAACAGACACATTCAGAGACGCAGAGAGACAGACATAGACAGAGAGAGGGAGGGAGGGAGACCGAGAGATAGAGAGCAGGAGTAAAGGTGTAAACTCCTAGGAAAGGAGTCTGGAGATGGGATCACCAGAATTACAATGAAGGGCTGACCTTGACACCAAGTCATTCAATTTCTGTTTTGTCATGCTGCTCCCTCTCCCTTAAGAAGCAATAATGTTGACATTGCCTAAAAAACCAGAAATGTTCTATGATACTGTAAATACTTCACTGATCAACACTGGTCTTGTTCTATGGAATAATGTTAAGAGTTTTACCTCAAGCCTCATTCTATGGAACAGGATTGTTGCTAAGCCATGCAGCAAACAGAGACACCACAGGCACCCTATGAATAGTTTAATTTCCCTTTTTAGGGAAGCATTAGGCTGAACTCAAAAGAACATATGATGCAAAAAGAATAGGTTTCACCATGACTAATTTATAAAGCATTTGTATAATCCCTAAGAACTGGCTGCTCTTTCCTCATTTGGTTTCTTTAATTTTGGTTTATATGGATTTTATTAGCTAAAGTGAAATTCTATTTCAAAGAACTTTAACTTTTTTTCACTATTTGTTTTGAAAGCACAGTATGCCCAGCTTTGGGAGAACCCAAGGGCCATCTTTCCTTCTGAAGATTCCTTTGTGAGCATGTTTGGGAGGCCTGATGGACCTTTCAACATTTCTCCATCTGGTCTTGCCATTGGGCTGGCTGTACTCAGAGAATAACACAATCCTTCGGGTGACACTGATGTCACCACATGTTCTTCCATATGTTCTGATGTGCTGTCCCTGGGCCACCTGAACCAGTAGATAGAATTCTGAACCTAGAACCAGGAAGACCCAAGGTCCATATTTGGCCTCAAAAATTCTATCTACCTCAGTTTCCTCATCTGAAAGATGGGGATAACAATGACAACTACCTCCTAGGGCTGTTGTGAGGATAAAATGTCATAATATCCATAAAGTGCTTTACAAATCTAATCGTGCCATATGAAAGGTTAGCTATCATAATTATTTCTGACATGTCTCTACTGCTATTGTGTAGTAAACTCAACAATGGCTTCTGAGAGACTGGGGTTTTGACTGGTCATTTGGCCAGAAAACCAGAGATCAAATCCCAAGGAGCTTGGACACAAAGTATTTCAATTCTCCATCAGAAACAATAATTACTAGATGGATTCCTGGTTATTGATCTGGCGTCTGGATGACAATTTGAGACTTAGGCATATGGCTTTCATATCAACACCCCACCCCAGTACTAGATTGGTTTGGCCTTTCTAGAACCTCCATGCCTGAACTACCATGTAGAGAACTTGGCTCCATTTCTCCTAGATACACTGGTGGTATTACCTGTAACAATTCAGCAAGCCCTGAAGGACATGACCTCTTAGAGTCATAAGTACCTAGGTGACTTTGCCATCGACATTCTATGAAGCCTCAGTCAACTTCTTGGCCTCTCTGTCTCTAGATTTGTCTTCTATGAAATGAGAATAACTGAGATAAATGCATTCTAAAGAGAGGCAGTATGATGTAGTACAGTCTGGAAGACTTGGGTGTCAATCCCCCGTAAGACACTTACTAACTATGTGAACTTGGACCAGTCACTTAACCTTGTTGAACCTTAGTTTTCTCATCTATAAAACGAAGGGGCTAGACTGAAGTTTTAGCCCCCAAAATCTATGTTTCTATGATCCTCTAATCCTATGGAATTTGCTGACTTTGGGGGGAAATATTTCATAAATATTTAGAAGTATAAAAGCTTTGCCCAAAGTCATCAATCTGTTCATCAATTGACAAATATTTCTCAAGTGCCTATTGTGTGGAAAGCATTGTGCTGAAGCTAGGGGAACACAAAGATAAAACATGAAAAGTCCCAGTTTGTTAGTTCTTGAAATATTCTTGGAGTCCTTTGTTTATATCTTTCTTTTGCCCTTGCTATACTTTACCTTGCATCATGCTTGCAAATCTCTTCTTTACTAGATTATAAGCACCCTGTTTTGCTTTTTCATCTTTGTATCCATCCCCTATTCCTGTCATAATATCTTGCATGGAACAGCCATCCAATAAAGTCTGATTTATTTATTTAATAAATTTTATCAAATCTAATTTATTTCATGGAATTGAAATAGAATTATGATGATTTATAACTTCTTTCTATGATTTCACAGGTAGTCTGACAATTATCAGTTGACCCATAAATCTCAAACCAACATTGCCTAGGGTATTATGAGAAAAACTGTCTCATAATTTATGAAAAGCTATCTCATAATCAGAATAGAAGAATTGTTCATGTCACTATTTATATTGAGTAATACAATCAGATTTTAAAATCTCAAGCTGAGGTATCCAGAAAGTAGTCAAACAGATTCTAGCATAGTTGGACCATTTCATTTAGTCATTTGAGCAAGATTCTTAAATCTTTAGAGTATCTTTTCTGGAGGGATCAGCATACTTGGATGGACAAGGTAACTAGGTTATTTGTAATTGTTAGCCATAGTAGGGTCTTAGAACCTAAGAACGTTAGAACTGGAAGGGTCCATTAAGATAGTCTATCAGGTACCTGCAGCCTCGAGGGTACAAGAGGCCTCTAGATCCTCAAAGTGGTAGCACTTTGAATCCAAACTTCACAGAATAAATCCTTTTGGGATTTATTTGAATTTAAGTCAGAGGACTGTGCCTACATGTGGCCTCGAGGCTGCAGGTCCCCCACCCCTGTCCAGTACTCTAATCTTAGGAATGAGGAACTGAGGTGTAGATCATAAAGTGGCTTTTCCAAGATTACTTCGTGTATGATATCTGGAAGTGATATGGTTTTCTCTTTCCTTATTTTCTAAATACATGCTTGCTCCTGAGAACAGACACTAAGGTGTCGTGCCATAGGAGGATTGACAAAAGCTGAGGTACCTAACCTGGAGTCTAGGGATCTCAGGGGTGTAGATAGAAGTAAAAAAAATAACTTGTGTTTGCAGTAACTTCTAACTGAAATTCAGCAGTCCCTTCAGTTCTTCAGGAACATTGTCCTGAGAAGAGGTTCATAGGCTTCACCGAGCTGCCACACTCCACAACAGAGACAAGGTTAAGAACCCTTGAGCTAAAGGAACTGTGGGCTTTTGACTTGGGGAGGAGACTGCTTTAGAGGTGGGTGGGGAGAGAAGACATGGGAGTCACCAAGTATTTGAGGAACTGTCGCTTGGAACATGAATTAAACACGTTCAGACCAGAAGGCAGAACTGGGTAGAAGTTCCAAAGAGGTATATTTAGACTTGATGTAAGGGAAAAAATCCTAATAATTATAGCCAAGGGTGTTCTGGAGTTAGCTCAAAAAGAGAGGTGATAGTTAAAATTTCAATGTCAACATTTCTACCTCAAAAATTGACAAATATAAAGCAGGGTATGATTTATTTTACTTTATTTTATCTATCTATCTATCGAGTTGTTTCAGTCAGGTCCAAATCTTTGTGACTCCATTTGGGTTATCTTGGCTAAGGTACTAGAAAGGTTTGACATTTCCTTCTCCAGCTCATTTTTTAGATGAGGAAACTGAAGCAAACAGGGTTAAGTGACTTGCCCAGGGTCACACAGCTAGTAAGTCACACATCTGAGGCCAGATTTGAACTCAGGTATTCCTGATTCTAGGCTCAGAGCTCTATCCATCTCATCACCTAACTGCACACACACACACACACACACACACACACACAGAGGAATGTGTGTATGTATACATATATATGTAGAGAGACAGATACAGACAGAGACAGAGATAGAGAAACAGAGAGACAGATAGAGATACAGAGAAAGAGAGAGACAGATACACACACATATAGAGAGACAGTGTGACAGAGAGACAGACAGAGACAGAGGTAGAGATAGAGACAGAGACACAGAGAGGCAGAGACAGAGAGACACAGAGACAGAGAGATACACACAGATAGAGAAACAGATAGAAAGAAACACATACAGAGAGAGACATAGATAGAGATACAGAGAGGCAGAGACAGAGAGAGACACACATACACACACACATAGATTGAGACAAATACACACATATACCGAGCGAGACAGACACAGACACAAAGACACAGAGACAGAGAGAGAGACAGA
>NW_027186327.1:5096-12488 GCF_028583685.1 Petaurus breviceps papuanus
CTTGCTAGAGCAATACAAAAATAAAATGTCTGGCCATGAGATGTAGGGCATTCCTCTCCACTGAAAATCTTCAAGCAAAAATGGGAAGACCACTTGTTTAGGATTCAGTAGAAGGAATGCTTTATTATGTATGGCTTGGATTAATTGGTCTCTGAAATGCCTTCAATTTCTTAGATTCTGTTATTCTGTGAAGATAATGGGAGATGACACAGTCAGAAGAAATCTGACATAAGGAGAATAGCTTGATTCCTTGGCCAGCCGGGTATTTACTGTCTTGGAAGCAAGAAATTTGGCGTCTGGGGCTTTCATCCTAGGTAGAATCCTTATGTGTGGACCTTGAGTGTTCATGGAGGGTTCAAGTGTTACTGTATTTTTCACATGGTTTGGTGAACAGGAGTGTGGAATGCCATGCCTTCACATCTATTAGTCATCACATGCTTCTACAACCAACACCTGGTTTCTTAGGCATAAGGAATGGCTACAGTATTCTGGCAGTGATAGAAGACAGAATTGATGTGGGTTCTACATGACTTTAGATTGAGTGATTCTCATTACACTCCCCAAGAAGGACCAAGATTAGAGTCTCATTTTCTTAGGAGCAGTGGTAGGGAAGAAAGCAGAGAGGCTTGGTATTAAGGGCATACTCCACCTGCCTGAGAGCTCAGTGATTAATAACACCTTTTGTTTATGTCTCTATTGGTGTGCATTAGGGCTCATGTTTCATTTCATGGTATCCTGGAGCTGACTGCCAGAAAATGATGAAGATGAGATGGTACAAGGGTATTAGCCTTTATCTAAGTCGTGTGTTTGGAAAACATGTACATAAGTTGCTGGTTTTTTGTTTTCATTTTTTTGTAAATCAAATGCATGTATCAGCAGACAACATAATGATCCCCTTTTTAAACATAATTATTTTTTAATTTATATTTTGTAGATTCAGGGTTATTATTATTTTAAATTATGGAACCCTGGAAAACACCAGAATCGAGGAACCCTGTGGATCAGCACCTACTAAAAATAGACTGGGATTTACAAAACATAAGCTCAAGGAAAATTTCACCAAAAGGGGCAGCTACGTGGTGTAGTAGATAGAGAACTGGACCTAGAATCAGGAAGACTCATCTTCCTGAGTTCAAATATGGCCTTGGACACTTTACTAGCTGTGTGATCCTGGGCAAGTCACGTCACCCTGTTTGCCTCAATTCCTTATCTATAAAATGAGCTGGAGAAGGAAGTGGCAAACCCCTCCAGTATCTTTGCCAAGAAAACCCCAACTGGGGTCACGGAGAGTCAGACATGACTGAAGTGACTGGAGAACAACAGCAACAACAGTATGCATATCCAAGCAACCAGCAAAAGCTTGTAAAAGGCTCCAGGCTAGGATGAAGTGTGTTCTTTTAACTGGTTCTCTTGGTGCCAACTCAGCTCACAGTTCCAGGACCCAAGTATCTATTTTACTTGACTTTAGAAAATTCCTTTAAACTTCTGTTAAATCCTTGATTGTCATTCCATTTCTCCAAGAGTCATTTCAGAGATTCAGCCCAAGCATCCCCTCTCTACACACCAGATGGGTGTGTATGAAGAGGCTACCCCCTCTCCCAAGATGCTTTCTGATTGCCATGCAAATTAAGGTAGGGATAAGAAAAAAAGGGCTAGGTGAAGCAGGCAATCATCAACCTCAGTGCTCCTCCCCCATTATGAATGTTTGCCAACAATAAAAATATTTGATTATTGTGTTGTATCCTGGCAAGTATAATTTCATTGGTCTCTGAAAAATGGCAATGCCTCATCTGTAAGCTCTTCTACTTCTTCCCCCTGCCTTTCTACAAGCAGGGGAAATGGTCACCTATTTTTCATCCAAATGTTCCCTACATCAAACACCCTAGTCCTCTAGGCAGACAATGTAGATAATGATTATTATGAGAGAAAACCTCATGTCCTTTATAAATGAATAGAGAAATGGAGCCTTCTCAACTCTTTCGTGAGTGGAAGCGAATGAGTAGAAATTGGTGGGAAGTAACTTTTGTTTTTTTCAAATTATTTGGGAGCAAGTCCTTAGCAATATTTTTTTTTTTACTATGCATCCTTTTCAAATACGTTTTGTCACTGATCACTGGGAAGAGGGAAATAGTGGCTCTTCACCTTTGACAGTATAGTTAAAACTTAACACCACCCTTCCCCCACCTGCAAAAACAAAACAAAAATAAAAACAATAAAGGTTTGAGATTAGTGAAATCCAATCAGCACATTTTCCTAAAATATTTTCATAGATTTTTTAAAAAATAAATTAATCCTTCATCAACTTTAAAGGAAATGTCTTATGTTTTGATTTTCACATTTCTTTTATTGTTATTTCTGTGTTATGAGGGTTGAAGGAGAAAAAAAGACCTCAGGTGCCTTTTTCCTTCCTTCCTTCCTTCCTTCCTTCCTTCCTTCCTTCCTTCCTTTTTTCTTTCTAAGGTTTTATTAAGTATTTTATTTTTCCCCAGTTATATGTAAAAACAATGTTTAACATTTGTTTTAAAACTTTTGAGTTCTAAATTCTCTTTCTTCCTCCCTCCCCACCTCACCGCCTCATTAAGAAGGCAAGCAATTTGATATAGGTTATGCATGTGCAATCATGCAAAACATATCCATAATAGTCATGTTGCAAAAGAAAAGACAAAAATTTTAAGAAAAATAAAGTAAAAAAAAGTATGCTTAAATTTGTATTCAAACACCATCAGTTTTTTCTCTGGTGATGAATAGCATTTTTCATCATAAGTCTTTCAGAGTTGTCTTGGATTGTTGTATTTCTGAGAATAGCTAAATCATTCAGAGCTGATCATCCTACAATATTGCTGGTATTTTGTACATAGTACATTTCACTTTACGTTGGCCCATGAATGTCTTTCCAGGTTTTTCTGGGAGCATCTTGCTCTTCGTTTCTTATAGTACAATACTATTCCATCATATTCACACACTACAACTTGTACAGGCATTCCCCAGTTGGTGGGCATCTCCTCAATTGCCAATTCTTTACACTCAGAAAAGAGCTACTATAAATATTTTGGTATGTATTTGTCCTTTTCCTTTTTTTTTTAATCTCTTTTGGGATGCAGACCTAGTAGTGGTATTGATAGGTCAAAGGATATGCATGGTTTTATAGCCCTTTGGGCATAGTTCCAGATTGCTCTACAGAATGATCTTTTAAACTGAGGTCAAATAATCTGTCCTAATTTATGTAAATTGTGGTACCCCTGAGTTGCATTATATCTAGTTTATTCATATGATTACTTCCAATTTTCTTCTAGTTACTTTTCTTAGAGACACTTCAAATAAGTGGATGTCTTTTAACTTCACACAGTTACAAGTTAGTAAAGTGTAAAAAATACTATATTTTTTAAAATTAAAATTTCACCAAAATATGTAAAACATGGTTAAATCTCAAATTCTGTTGTCCCAAGTAATTTAAATTTTCGTTCTAAGTGTAAAATGCAGGTACATTTTCATGGCTTTCAGGTATTCCAATAATTTTTAGGTTATCTCTCCTGGATCTATTTTCTAGGTAAGTTGTTTTTCCAAAGAGATATTTCACATTATCTTCTACTATTTTCATTCTTTTGGTTTTGTTTTGTAATTTCTTGATTTCTCATAGAGTCATTAGCTTTCATTTGCTCCATTCTAATTTTTAAAGAATTATTTTCTCCAGTGAGGTTTTGGAACTCCTTTTCCTTTTGGCCAAATCTGCTTTTTAAGGAATTCTTCTCCTCATTGGGCTTTTGGGCCTCTTTTACCATTTGGCCTAATTTGTTTGTTTTCCATTAATCAATTTAATTTTAGTTTTCAACATTCACTTCCACAAGGTTTTGAGTTTCAAATTTTTTCCCCATCTCTCCTTTGCCCTCACCCTAACATAGCATGCTTTTTGATTTACTCTTTCCCCCAATTTTCCCTCCTTTTTATCACTCACCCCTTCTCTTATATCCTTCCTTCCTTTTTTTATGTAGGGCAAGATAGATTTCTATATCCCTTTGCCTGTATATCTTATTTACCTGTTAAATGTAAAAACACATTTTAACATTCATCTTTAAAACTTTGAGCTCCAAATTCTTTCTCCTTCTCCTTCCCCACCCACCCTCTATGAGAAGGTAAGCAACATGTGCAGTCATGGGTGAAGTCATGCAAAACACTTCCATAATAGTCATATTGTGAAAGATGAACTCTATCTCCCTCCATCCTATCCCTAACCCCCATTTATTCTAGTTTCTTCTTTGACCCTGTCCCTCCTCAAAAGTATTTGCTTCTGATTAACCCCTCCCCCACTCTACCCTCCCTTTCCATCATTCACCCATCACTCTTATCCCCTTCCCCCTTACTCTCCTGTAGGGTAAGATAGATTTCCACACCCAATTGAATACATATGTTATTCCCTCTTAAGCCAAGTCCAATTAGTAAGGTTCACTCATTCCCTCTCACCTCCTCCAGCTTCCTCTCGACAGTGAAAGCTTTTTCTTCCCTCTTTTATGTGAGATAATTTACCCCACTCTATCTCTCTTTTTCTCCTTCTCCCAGAACATTCCTCTCTCATCCCTTAATTTTAATTTTTTTAATATCATCCCTTCATATTCACTTCCCCTTGTACTCTCTCTCTCTCTATATATATATACATATATGCACACACATATGCATATGTATGTATGTATGCATGTATATATGTATATTACCTTCAACTACCCTAATACAGAGAAATGTCTTATGAATTATAAATACTATATCTTTCCTTGTAGGAATGTAAACAGTTCAACTTTAATAAGTTCCTTATGATTTCTCTTTCCTGTTTTTCTTTTTATACTTCTCTTGAATCTTGTATTTAAAAGTCAAATTTTCTATTTAGCTCTGACTTCTCAAGAATGCATTAAATTTCTCTATGGAACTGAATATCATTTTCTCCTCATTGATTACGCTCAATTTTGTTGGATAGGTGATTATTATTCCTAGTTCTTAATTCTTCCTGGATTGTGATTCTTGATCCTAGTTCCTTTAGCCTCCAGAATATCATATTCCAAAGACTACCAGTCTCTTAATGTAGAATCTGATAAATCTTATGTTATCCTAATTGTGTTGCCATCATACTTAAATTGTTTCTTTCTGGCTGTTTGCAATATTGTCTCTTTGACCTGGGAATCCTGGAATTTGGCTACAACATTCCTAGAAATTTTCCTTTTTGGATCACTTTCAGGAGGTGATTGGTAGATTCTTTCAATTAGTATATTTTACCCCTGGTTCTAGAATATCAGTGCAGTTTTCCTTGATAATTTCTTGAAAGATAGTGTCATGGCTCTCAGGTACTCTAATATTTTTTAAAATTGTCTCTCCTGTATCAATTTTCTAGATCAGTTGTTTTTTTTGAATAAGATATTTCACATTGTCTTCTTGGTTTTTTTTTTTTTCATTCTTTTGGCTTTGTTTTATAATTTCTTGATTTCTCGTAAAGTCATTAGCTTTCATTTACTCTATTCTAATTTTTAAGGAATTATTTTCTTCAGCGAGCTTTTGGATCTCCTTTTCCATTTGGTCAGTTCTACTTTTTAAGGCATTCTCCTCATTGCCTTTTTGGACATCTTTTTCTGTTTGGGTTAGTCTATTTTTAAGGTGTTATTTTCTTTTTTTTTCTTTTTAAAGCAATCGGGGTTAAGTAACTTGCTCAAGGTTACATGGCCAGTTATTTCTGGGTGTGGTGCTGAGTATCTGAGCCCAGATTCGATCCAGGTCATCCTGACACTGGAGCCGGTGCTCTTATTCATGGCGTAGTCGGTAGGATGTACAAAGCATAGTGTCTCTATTTGTTCCAGGATCCACGGCCATTTAGATTGAGATTGTAAGGCCAAGGATCCTGGAGGGGTGGAATGTGATAGTAATGGCAATTAAAGATTCCCCTATATTGGCTTGGTTTTCAAACTGATTGTGTTAAAACCCAGAGCTTGTTAATCCCACCTGTGGGATGGACTTGTTGATGTGAAAAGAAAGTCCTGAACTGGAAGGAGCTGGTGACGTAGATTTGGAGAGACAGGAGAGAGGCGGAAGACCTTTTTGGAAGCAGCACCCATGTGGAGGCAGGGAGAGAGACTAAGAGAATTGCTGGTGGCCGCTTTGAATTGCCCTGGACTTTTGGGACCTGCCCCCTGAGCTGCCAAGGACTGAGGAGACATGACTGTTTTGCTGGTACTTTGTCTGTCTGTTTTGATGTTGTTTTGCCAGATTTTTCCACTGGTGAAAGACTGTCCTGTTGAAGAAGTCCTGGAACTTGGCTTTTGGTTAAGAAGCCCTGAGACTGTCCTGCAGACAGAGAGTGAATACTGTCCACTGGTGAAGGACAGTGCTGTTGTTGCAGGGGTCTGGAGACTGTCCTGCAGACAGAGTGAATACTGTCCACTGGTGAAGGACAGTGCTGTTGTTGCAGGGGTCTGGAGACTGTCCTGCAGACAGAGTGAATACTGTCCACTGGTGAAGGACAGTGCTGTTGTTCCAGGGGTCTGGGAACCTTTCTGTTGGTTCAGAAGCCCTGAAGAAGGATTTTCTTGTTGTATGTTTACAGAAATCCTGGGAGAGGGTTTTGCTAATGTTTTCAGGGGTTCTAGGACTGTTCTACAGACAGAGGATGAATTAATGAAGAGACTGGCAATGTATCTTGTGGCCTTGCTAAGTCTTGTCTCCCCAGGAACTAAGATTGCTGAGAACTTGCCTCATGTCAAGATGAAGAAAAGACCTCCATTTGGGTATTAAGTGCTGTGCTTGATGTAACTCTGGGGTAGATTCAATTGTGATCCAGGGGTGGGGAACTTTTGACATTTTTGTGTTCTGTGGTTGAGTAAATGAATGTATTTTACTTATGTTTGGAAACTAATCTCCATTTGAGAAGAGGGGTTTTGTGGTGGACTAAATGAAGGTATAGCCTAGGGGTGGAGAAGTATTTAGACCAGGAACTTTGTAATTGATTGAATGATTGGAAGGTCCTGGGGTGGGGTAGTCCTTGGAGATTATTTAATCACTCTTAGTAAATGCTGTATTTTGAATGATATCATGTTTTGACCTTCTCTGTTCTTGGTTTGTCACTGAATAAAATGGAGAGCACCTATGCTGGTATTTTGAACCTTGGGAAGTTGCCTTTCCTTGGCATTAGGTCGCCCCTAAGCAATTGGGGTTAAGTAACTTGCTCAAGGTTACACGGCCAGGTGTTTCTGGGTGGGTGCTAAGTGTCTGAGCCCGGCATTTAATCTCCAGGTCTTCTCAACACTGGAGCCAGTGCTCTTACTTGCTGTACTACCTGGCTGCCCCAGGTGTTATTTTCTTCAGTAGTTTTGGGGCCTCCTTTAGCAAGTTGTTGATTTGTTTTTCATGATTTTCATGCAA
>NW_027186328.1:0-18403 GCF_028583685.1 Petaurus breviceps papuanus
CTCAAAGAGATTCTTGTTTTAAAGTCCACTATTAGGATTTAATTACTGAGTTCTGAACCAGGCTTCTATGGCTCCCCACAGCATCTATTGTGATAATCATATGGTTTCTGCTAGTTTTGTTGTTGATGTAATCAATTATACTGATATTTTTCCTGATATTGAACCATCCTTGCATTACTGAAATAAATCCTACTTGATCAGAGTATATTATTCTTGTGATAAGTTGATGCAGTCTTTTTGCTTATGTTTTATTTAGATTTTTTGCATGTATATATTGGTCTATAATTTTCTTTCTCTGTTATGTCTCTTCCCGATTTGGGTATCACTACCATATTTTTGTTACAAAAAGAATTTGGTTGGACTCCTTCAGTTTTCCTGAGTAGTTTGTAAAGTATTGGAATAAATGTTCTTTAAATGTTTGGTAGAATTCACTAGTAAATACATCTGGCCCTGGAGATTTTTTCCTAGGGAGTTCTTTGATGACATTCAATTTCTTTTTCTGAGATGGGGTTTTTTAAGTAGTTTACTTCCTCTTCAGTTAATCTGGGCAATTTATATTTTTGTAAATATTCATCCATTTCACTAAGATTGTCAAATTTATGTACATACAATTGGGCAAAATAATTCCTAATTATTGTTTTAAATTTCCTTTTCATTGGAGGTAGATTTATACTTTTCATTTTTGGTCTTGGAATTTGATTTCCTTTCTTTTTTTTTATTTTATTGACTAAAGGTCTATCAATTTTATTGTTTTTTTCATAATACCAGCTCTTAGTTTTGTTTACTAATTCAATAGTTTTCTTAAATTCAATTTTATTAATCTCTCCTTTGGTTTTCATTATTACTAATTTAGTATTTAATTGGGGATTTTCAATTTGTTCTTTTTCTAGCTTTTTCAGTTGCTTGCCCAATTTATTGACCTCCATTTTCTCTATTTTATTTATGTATGCATTCAGGGATACAAAACTTCCCCTAAGAACTGCTTTTGCTGTATCCCACAAGTTTTGGTATGTTGTCTCATTGTTGTCATTCTCTTGGATGAAGTCACTATTTGTTTCTATAATTTCTTGTTTGACCCATTCATTCTTTAGGATTAAGTTATTTGGTTTCCAATTAGTTTTTAGTCTATCCTTCCATGGCCATTTATTACATATAATTTCTATTGCATCATGATCTGAGAAGGATGCATTTAATATTTCTTCCTTTCTGCGCTGAATTGTGAGGTTTTTATGCCCTAGTACATGGTCAGTTTTTGTGTGTTTGTGCCATGTACCACTGAGGAGAAGGTATATTCCTTTTTTTTCCCCATTCAGTTTTCTCCAGAGGTCTATTATATCTATCTTCTCTAAGATTCTATTTACCTCCTTAACTTCTTTCTTATTTATTTTGTGGTTAGATTTATCAAATTCAGAGAGGGGGAGATTGAGGTCCCCCACTAGTATAGTTTTACTATCTATTTCTTCCTTTAACTTCTCCTTTAGGAATCTGGATGCTATATCGCTTGGTGCATATATGTTTAGTAATGATCTTGCTTTATTTTCAGTGGTGCCTTTTAGGAGGATATAGTTTCCTTCCTTATCTCTTTTAATTAGATCTATTTTTGCTTTTCTTTATCTAAGATAAGGATTGCTACCCTTGCTGTTTTTTTTTCTTTAGCTGAAGCATAATATATTTTACTCCAGCCTTTTACTTTTACCTTGTGTGTATCCCCCTGTTTCAAATATGTTTCTTGTAGACAGCATATTGTAGGATTATGGTTTTTAATCCATTCTGCCATCTGCCTCTGTTTTATGGGAGAGTTCATTCCGTTCACATTCACGATTATGATTACTGTCTGTATCTTTCCCTCCATCCTGTTCCTTCCCCTGTTTATGCTTTTATTTTTCCCCTTCACCCTTCCTCTCCTTAAGAGTTTTCCTTTTGATAGCCACCTCCCTCAGTATCCCCTCCTTATCAGCCCTCCTCCCTTTTCCTATCCTTCCTCCTTACTACTTTTTCCCTCCTTTCTAACCACCCCCCCCTTTTTCTTAGCCCTTCCCCCTTCCTACTCCTGTAGGGTATGATAGATTTTTATACTTAATGTAGTATGTTATTTCTTCCTTGAACCAAGATTGACAGGAATAGATCTCATGCAATGCTCCTCTCCCTCCCCTCTTTCCCTCTATTATGATAGATTTTATGTCTCTTCTCAATCGAGTCCTGTACTTAACTGATTATGTCATTCCCACCTTACACCAGAACCAATGAGGGTAAAGCTCATATAATGTTCATCTCCCTCCCTTCTTTTCCTCTACTATAATATGTTTTTCTGCCTCTTTGTGTGGCATAATTTACCCTTTTCTGCTTCATTCTTTCCTTTTTTTCTATTGCAGTCCCTTTGCACCCCTTAATAAGGGGTTTTTTGTTTAATTTATACCCACACCCTCTATCTATATCCCTTTTAAATGTCGTGATAAATATAGAATTCTCAGTATTAGCAGGTATCAGCTTCCCTTATAGGAATGTAAACAGTTTGCTCTTATTAAATAACAAGGTGTGTGTGTGTGTGTGTGTGTGTGTGTGTGTGTGTGTTTTCCCTCTTTACCTTTCTATGTCTCTCTTAAAGCTTATAATTTGAGATTGAATTCTGTCTTTTTCATCAGGAAGGTCTGGAAGTCCCTTATATCATTGAATGACCATTTCCTGGCCTGAAAGATTATGCTCAGTTTCATTGGATAGCTGATCCTTGGTTGTAACCCAAGCTCTTTTGCCTTGCAAAATATCATATTCCGATCCCTCCTATCTTTCGATGTAGAAGCTACTAGATCCTGTGTGATCTTCACTGTAGTTCTGCAATATTTGAATTGTTTCTTTCTGGCTGCTTGTAGTATTTTCTCCTTTATCTGATAGTCCTGCACTTTGGTTACAACATTATGCAGAGTTTTCATTTTGGGATGTCTTTCAGGAGGTGTCTAGTGGATTCTTTTAATATCTAGTTTACCCTCTGGTTCTAGGATCTCAGGGCACTTTTCCTTGATGAGCCCTTGGAAGATGTTGTCCAGGCTCATTTTTTCATCATGATTTTGTGGTAGACTAATAATTCTTAGATTATCTCTCCTGGATCTGTTTTCCAAGCCAGTTATTTCTCCATTGAGATATTTTACATCTTTTTCTAATTTTTCATTCTTGATGTTTTGTTTGACTGATTCTTGGTGCCTTATAGAGTCACTAGCTTCAATTTCGCTGACTCTAATTTTTAGTGAATTATTTTCCTCAGTTAGTTTTTGAAGATCCTTTTCCATATGTTCAGATTTCATTTTTAGTTCACACATTTTTCTTTTTAAGGAGCTGCTTTCTTCATTGAAATGTTTTTCTATTTTTGCAATTTTGATTTTAAAACAATTAGTCATTTTGTCTTCTACCTCTCTAATTTGGTTTTCAAAGTCCATCTTGAGCTCTTCTAATTTAAGGCTTTCTGGGCTTGAGAGCACTTCATATTCCCTGTTGAGGCTTCAGCTGAGGGTATGGAGTTAATGCTATCTCCTGAACTTGGTCCCTCCTGCTCACAATAATAAGATTCTGGGGTCTTTGTTTTGCAGTGTGTTTTTACCCGTTTTGAGGCAGGGCCTTAGCCATGCCCTTCCTCTAGGTCTCCCAAGCCTTCACTGTTTTAAAATTTTGCTCTGGGGCAATAGTCTCTTTGTTTTCAGGTGGGGGCGGGGTTGGAGCAGCTCAGGTTCACTCTGCCAAACTGGTCCCTGGAAGTCCAGGTAGGTGCTTTTTAAATTTCCAGGCTGTGGGTTGGTAGTCCCATGAGTAGCTGCTGCTACTGCACGGACCCTGCATTTGTCTCTTACCCAGCTCCGTCAATTCCCAGCCCTGCAGCAATCAGCCTAGGAATGGCCCTTGCAGGTGGCGGGCCTCCCCGCCTCCCCCACATCATTCCCATTCTCCTGATTTTCACTATTTTGTTTCTATGTCAGCAAAATCAAAGAGGATCTCATTTAAAAATCTTTTTATTGCATCTTTTGTTTTTTGCATTACATTTATGTCTCAGTATACCCCTCCTACTCTCCCTGCTAGAGGGCCAACCTGAGTAAAGAACGAAAAAAAGCGGAAGAAAGTACAAGGTATAGAAGCCTAGGCGGGATCCTGGTGAATGCTATGGCGTGTGCCGTCCTCTCTCCACGATCACCCACTTTTGCGAAGCAGGGAGTGAGCGCCGTGCTCCGTCTTCTTCGGGCTCGTCTTGCTCACTTCAGTCAGCATCCCTGAATTCCCTTTGGTGGCTCAATATTGGAAGCATCTGTGTGTTCTTCCTCTTTGCATCCATTCCTAGAAATCTTCACATGCTTCTTTGTATCCTAAATTTGTTTTTTATGGATGCCTTCTACTTTCACATGGCACACGGTTCCCTTTGCATTCCCCTTCCAACCTTTCAGGGAGCTCAGGGGCCTGGTGAATAGAACGTAGGACTTGTGGGGCAGAAAGACCTGAGTTCAAATCCTGCCTCAGACATTTTTTAGCTGTGTGAGCCTAAGCGAATCACTCAGCCCACTCTGTGTTGCAGCTCAGTTTTCCTCTGCTTCGGGGGGCGGGGTGCTCTTTGGTCAGGACCTCGTGGCCCATTCTTGGGGCAGCCTCCCTGGCTTCTCCTGTTTTCCGCCTTCCTCTCCACTTGCTGCCATCACCCCCTTTAACGAGATGCTTTCACATATTTTGCCAGGATTCTTTGAAGATTCTACCCTCTTCCCTCTTTTGTTCATTAGGACATTTGACCTTTTGTAGCAGCAAGCACCCCAAGCACGTCCTCAGGGTTTGCTGCCCATACAGGTTCTTGGATCTGCTTTGATAAAGGAAAGCAACTCAAAATGGGTTAACAAGCTTACTTTAATCAGTCAGACATATATCGTTTACCTTGTTCAGGGGAAAAAGGTCAGCACCCTGAACTTCAAAGCATACAGGCAGAATTATCAAGACAGAAACAGATCAAGTAGACAGATTCCAAACTGTCCAACCATTACATCCATACCCAGTCAACATCTGGGTTTCCACATCTGGGTTTTTCAAAGCCGGGAGACTCTCAACAACAGCTTCCCAGAATTCAGATCAAATCACAGAACACTTCTCAAAGTGAGTCCCAAAACAAAGCTACACATCAGGGCTTATATAGCCTTCTCCTGGCTCAGAGAATGTAACAACCTTATTGACTCACTGGCCAATCAAGAAGTATCTACTGAAAAACAAGCCTCCCTCCCCAGGCTTCTGGTGCACTTTAGCCTAGGGGCAGGGAAGATCTTCCAAATTTACATTCGCATTACACCTTTGTAGCCTAATGTACTTTTCCCATTCTCCAAAGTCCTTCCCAGATCCCTGATAATGGATCAGCAATCACATCTGCTACTTTTCTGCATTGTAGTTTATCGGTACTTGGTGACTTGAATTCATTGAGAAGAGCTATTTGTTGCCTGTCTCCTCACTGATCATGAATTTCTGTTCCTTGCTCCCCATTTTTGCTCTGTCCTCCCAAAGGTTTAGGGCTAAATTGTTGAAGATCATTTCCCTTCAAAGAGAAAACAAAATCAAAGTAAAATTTGGCTCCTTCAGTCCCCTCACCATGTCCCATTTTCAAAGGTTTATCAGTCTCTGTCTTTCCCGTCCCTTCTCTGAGCTGGTCACCAGCACTCTTCTCCATCGTAGGCTACCAGATCTCAGCATCACCAGCCCTGTTCGTACAGGGTCATTCTGTACTTCCTCATCCACAGTGACTGGCCCTTGTTGCCATTGTATCCCCTTTACATCTTCTTTCCACCACTGCATCCACATGTAGTCCGTTTGGATAATTCATTGTTTGTCCCTCTCCTTGGAATCACTTGTGCTGTGTCTTCAGAACTGATTTATTGAAGAGTTTCTCATCCATCTTGGGCCAGCTTCCCCTGCTCACCCAGCAGGAGGGAGAACTCTTTTCTGATGTTCTTAGAAACCTGCCTTCCTGCAATCAAAGGTGAGTCTCAGGGGAACTTGGATTTCCTCTCTCCTTGGTATTGGTCTGATCAGGCCCAGAAGAGCTCCACACTTAGGGTTTGCTCCACTTAAGGTACCAGAATAGCAGTTCCTTGGCAGTGCCAGCAGAGAATCCAGAGAGCAGGAGTCTTCCCCCTTGAGAGACTACAGACCATTCTGCAATTCCCGGTCAGTGACATTTCCCACGGCCCTCCCTTAATGCTTCCTTTTGTTCAGTTTGTCAGTCAGTCATCCAGACTGGAATGCCAAAAAACAAACAAACAAAAAAAGGAAGCTCTCCCAGCTCTCAGCAGGGCAGTAACATGCACGTGGATAAATATTTCCAGAACTAGTATCACAGCAGAGTAAGACAGCAGAATATAAAGTTGCTGATCACAGGATGATTACTGAGGAATGGCACACATTGAGGGGATCAAGAAGGCCCTCATGTAAAAGGTGGTGCTTGAGCCATGGCTGTCCAGAAAGAAGGGAGTGACATTCCTCAGCTGACCGTGTAAAAATCATGTGCTTTCTCCTGCATTTGGAGTTTACAACCCCTTGGTGACCTATGGGCTTCTCTGTTGATCGGGGACTGCATTGACTAGAGGTCTCAGATCTCGCAAAGCTGGTTTTTTGCTGTAATCTTATTATGCGTAACTAGTTCACCTTGTTCTAATCCTTTCATTCTTCATCAGTTTATATAGGTCACCCCAGGTTTCTCTGAAACTGTTCCTATAGCAGCAAACACCCTAGCATTCCCAGGATGGCTGTTAGCACAGGTTCTTAGATCCACTTTTCTAAAGGAAAGCAGCTCAAAATGGCTTAACAATCTTGCTTTAATCAATCAAACATATCATTTACCTAGTTCAAGGGAAAAAGTCAGCACCCTGAACTTCAGAGAATACAAACAGAAGTTATACACAGACAGAGAAACATCAGCAGGCAGGCTCCCAGCTGTCTGACCATCACATCCATACCTAGTTAGTTACCAGAGAGGGAAGCGCCAACATCTGGGCTTTCAAAGCCGGGGGCTCAATGGCTGCCCCGAGTCTCATCCGGCCAAATCACACAACTCTTCCCAAAGTGAGCCCCAAGGCAGAATTTCACATCAGGGTCTATATAGCCTTCTCCTGGGTCAGAGAATGTCAACCCTCTGTCCAATCACAGAGCAACAAAGTGTGGGCATTCCTGAAAAACAAGCCTCCCGCCACAGGCTCCATGTGACCACATTCAGCCTATTAGGGGGCACAGTATATTTTCAAATCAAGGAAGGTTCTCAGAGTCATGTAAGCCTATCAAAGGGCCTGAGGGAAGATCTTCAGATTCCCATTCCCATAACATGTTCCCTTCATTATTTCTTTTTAAAATTTCTTTTAAACTTTCATAGTTTTTGCATTTTAAAATGTTTTTATTGATGTCTTTTCTTAATGTTACACTTTCCCCCAATATCCCTTCCTCTCCTCCTTCCCAAAACGACATCCCATATTAACAAAAAAATAATTTTTTTAAAGACAAAAGAAAAAAAGAAAACAAGAGGGAAAAAATCAGTACAACTGCTCAATACAGTGAAAAAGTCTGAAAACACAAGCAGCGGTCAGCACCTGTGGACCTCCCACCTCTGTAAAAGGGTAGGTGGGAAGCATCCTCTTCGAGCTTGTCTTTCCAGCCATGCTTATTATTCATAATTTTGCAACATTCACTTGATGTTTTTGTGTACAATCATTTTTTCTGTTTTATTTTAAATATTTTCATATTTAAATTGCTATAGTTACTGTGTATATTTTTTCTTGACTTTGTTTCTTTCACTCTGCATGAGTTTATAGAGATCTTTCCCCATTTTTCTGTTCTTCACGTGCATTATTCCTTACGGCACACTAGTATTCTGTCTCATACCACAGTTTGGTTGGCCATTCCCCTCTTGATGGACATCAACTTTGTTTTCACTCCTCTGCTTTCAACACAAAGCACTACTATGAATATTTTGGAGAATATGGGGACTTTTTTCCTTGTCAGTGACTTCCTTGGGGTGTAAATCCATGATGGAGTCTTGTTCAAAGAGTGAACTTTATTTGCATAATTCCAAATTGTTTTCCAAAATGGTTGTACCATTTCATAGCTCCACCAGCAATGTATTAGTGTGCCTGTCTTGCCACAACCCTCCCAACATTGACTGATGCTGTTTTTTGTCGTTTCTACCAGTTTTCAGAGAATTACTTGCAGCTTAAATGCTGTTTTGTTTTGCATTTC
Organism: Petaurus breviceps papuanus; assembly: GCF_028583685.1. Classification (NCBI taxonomy): domain Eukaryota; kingdom Metazoa; phylum Chordata; class Mammalia; order Diprotodontia; family Petauridae; genus Petaurus; species Petaurus breviceps. Next base: position 8,230 of record NW_027186328.1, read on the forward strand.
TCTGATTTGTCAGTTGGAGCATTTTTTCTTATGCTTCTGAGTACTTTGAAGTTCCTCTTTTGAGAACTGTTTGCTCCTATTCTTTGACCATTTATCTTTTGAGGAATGGCTTAATCTTATGTTTATTCATTGTTATATATCTTGGATATCCAACCTTTATCAGACAAATTTGATATATTTTTTTCCCCATTCAACCCCTTCTTTCTTATCCCAGGTGCTTTGATGTTGTCAATTTCATGTAATGACAGTTATATAATCTAACCATCTTAGCTTTGGTAATTGTCCCTAGCTTTTGTTTATTTAAGAATAAATCTCTTGTTCATAGCTTTGGGTGGTATATGATCTATTTTTCTTCAATTTTTTTGTCTTATGAACTTAATATTAAAGTCACATATCAATTTAGAATGTATTGTGGAATGTGGTGTAACATGTTGGTCTGAGTCTAATTTCTGCCCAACTGCTTTATAGTTTTCTTTTTTTTTTTTTTAATTAAGCAATTGGGGTTAAGTAACTTGCTCAAGGTTACACGGCCAGGTGTTTCTGGGTGGGTGCTAAGTGTCTGAGCCCGGGATTCAATCTCCAGGTCTTCTCAACACTGGAGCCGGTGCTCTTACTCGCTGAGCCACCTGGCCGCCCCCTGCTTTATAGTTTTCTCAGCAGTTTTGAACAAACAAGGAGTTTTTTCCTGAGGTGATTTATCTTTTCCATTTTATCAAACATTAGATTATCTAGCCCCATTGTCCTCATATGTCCCTTGCCTGAGCTGTTCCATTGATATATTCTTTGTTAACCAATACTGGCAGGTTTTGATGACTACTGCTTTATAATATAATTTGAGGCCTAAAAATGATATCCCCTCTTTGTCCCTACCTCTTTTCATCATTTCACTTGGTCGTCTAACTCAGGGGTGGGAAATCTGTGGCCTTAAGGCCAGTGAATCCTTGGATTCAGTCAGAAGGCTGCTCTTAAGGATGTAGAAGGCCACAGATTTCCCGCCTCTGGTCTAAATCTTTGGTTTTTCCAAATGAATTTTGTTACTATTTTATCAAGTTCTATAAAGTTTCTGGTGGCGCAGTGGATAGAGCTCCAGGCCTGGAGTCAGGAAGACCTGAGTTCAAATCCAGCCTCAGACACTTACTAGCTGTGGGACCCTGGGTATGTCACTTCACCCTGTCTGCCTCAGTTTCATCACCTATCAAATGGAGATCATAGCAGTATCTGCCTCCCAAGGGCATCCTTAGGAGAGTGCCAGACACATAGTGAGTTCTGTGTAAATGCTAGTTATTGTTGGGGTTAACCAACAATATGTATGTAAAGATGCAGTTGAAGTTGGAGGGCTGATTTTGTAGCCTACAAGTTTACAAAGGCTCCAAATTGTCCGAATTAGTGTCTTTGCTGATTTCTTTGGATTTTCCAGGTAAACTGTCATATCATCTACAAACAGGGACACTCTGATCTATTCTTTGCCTGTCTTTAATAATATAATAGCCAAAACTCATAAAGCACTGACTGTGTGCCAGACACTGTGTTAAGTGCTTTACAGATATTACCTCTTTTGACTGGCACAGCAGCCTTAGGAAGAAGGCAATATAATTCCCATTTCAAAGATGAGGAAACTGAAGCAAACAGTGACTTACTCCAGGCCCCACAGCTGTAAGTGTCTGAAGCTGGATTTGAACTCAGATCTTCCTGTGCTATACTGCCTGCCAAGCTATCATTTCATTCTTTGTCCCTTTCTTTCTCTTGTCTTATTGCTGGTATTTGTAGTAATGTATTAAATAAGAGTGGGGAGAGTGGGTATCCCTGCTTTATCCCCATATTTATTGTAAACTGTTCTGCTGTATTCCCAGGGCATCCAGTGCTGCTTTTGGCTTTACGTAGATGCTTTTTATTATCTTTTACAAAGGGTCTTCTGTGTTGTACTTTGTCAAAGGTTTTTTTTCTGCATCTATTGAAATCATAGTTTTAGTGTAGTTTAGCCACAAAAGGGTTAGTTCTTTTAAGGCTAAATGGATCAAGGGAGGGTTTTTTTAAGGATGAGGGAGATGTGGGCATATTTGTAGGTGGCAAGATAGCAGTTGATCGACAGGGAGAGGGAGGATGAGAGTAGGAAAGAGCCGCCAGAAGAGACAAGGTGGAACGGGGAGCCTGTGTTTGTGTGGAGGGTTTTGCTTTGGCAAGGAGAAGGGCCACATCTCCATGAGAGAGGCACCTGGGTGGCATGTAATGAGGAAGAGGGGGGAAGGATGAGGCAGGGTCTTAGCTGAGAAAGTGAGGGCCAGGGTGCCTTTTCCCACTTGGGGGGCTTGAAGAGAGGGGTGACAAGGTCACAGGAAGAGCGAATGAATCAGGGAGGCCGCGAGAAGGGGCCCTCTAACATAAACTGGTAGTGGACCCTGAGAGGAATGTGCTGCTGCATTCTAGGGAGTCCTGGCAAGAGACTGGAGTCTAGAGGAGAGTACTTGTTTGAACTGGCTCAGAGTGTGACCAATACAGTGACCTGGCCTGAGCAAGGGCTGAGGGCTTGAGGGATTGGGGGTCATGGGGAGGTTGAAGCCGAGGACTAGCCGGTCACAAGGGAAGGGAAAGATGGAATGACACAATATTATGATCACATAAAGGCACTTCCTAGTTCACAGACTTGGAGGCGGATGGCCCTCTGTGTGTGTGGCTGAGGTCATGGGAAACGAGTAAACTGGGGAACTGGGAAGTTGGGTGTTTGTGGAACTATCCATAGGCATAGCAAAGCCCCCTGTGGAAGAGCCAGGGTTGGAAAGCTCAGAAAGGCCTTGAGCCGCTGCTGAGCTCTCTGGGGAAGGAGAGAGAGTGCCTGGGCTCCCTGGACGATAAGGGTGAACCTCAGAGGAGATGGGATTAGGTCTGGAGGGTCTGCAGGAGCTAGGAGCAGTGGTGGTGACCCCAGTGCAGACCCAGCCCAGGACATCAAGGGGGAGGTGTCCAGTGCTTCAGGCAGTCTCATGGAGGCTGAGCAGGTGTGAGGAACACGTGCGCTCCAGTCCTGTCTCAAACACTTACATGCTGGCTGGGGAACTCTGGCCAAGTCATTTCACCCTCCTCTGCCTTATTTTCCCCAACCGGAAAATGGAGATAATCATAGCACTTGCCTTGCAGGGTTGATCTAATGCTTGGAGTCCTTTTCGCCTGAATGATGGTGCAAGAGATAAAACGTGGCTACAAAGCTTAGCCTATCTGGCATGCAGCTTTTATGAAATTAATGACCCAGCCCATCATTGCAGGGTGCTGAGACAAACATCTACAACTTTCAGGCCCAAGGAGGAAGTATGATTATGCAACAAAAAGTTTGGAAACACACAGTGAGAATAGGGCTGAGCACTTTTTGACATTCTGTAATTTCTTATTGGAAAGTGAACTAACATTGGGTAAAGCTGGAGACATCAGTGATCATGTGAAATTTTTAGAATGACTTTTAATGAACGTTCTCTTGAAATTTCTAATAAATTAAATTGGATTTATAATCCATTTGATGTCTTTTGTTTCTCTAATTGATGTATTGAAAGTAGATGAAAAAGAAAATTTAATTACATTGAATTTTGGTCTACAACGTCATTCAGCAATGAAACCCTTAGACATTTGTTGCTAAAAATATAAAGAAATTTTTATCTCTTAGTGAAAAAAAAAACTTGTAAAATTCTTCTGCCATTTTCTAGCACATATTTGTGTATTTTCATTTTCTTTTTGTTTTAAATATGAACCCTGAGAGTTCACAACATATTTTGTTGTTGTTAAAAGGAGTTTGAGAAGCAAAAAAATGTTGTGAACCACTGAGCTACAGTATATAACTGATAAAGCTATTCAACAGCCTGGGACCAAACCTGGATCTTTGCTTTTTCATTTCTAAATTTGATTATTTGAATCTTTATTCTTTTTTAAAATCAAGTTTACTAACTTTTGAGCAATTTTTTTAGTCATTTCACAAACCCACTTTTAATTGAAGTTTAATACTATCATTTGTTTTATATTATCTTCATTTCTTAAATGTCTCTCCTTTACCTCCTATTTTTAGCAATTCATCCATTGTTTTATTTTTTTTTTACTGTATTTTTTGTGAGGCAGTTGGAGTTAAGTGACTTGCCCCAGGGTCACAAAGCTAGAGTCAAATGTGAATTCAGGTCTTCCTGATCGGAATTGGGTGCTCCATCCGCTGCTCCACCAATTTTTTTGTTTAAAAAAAAAGGAAGGAAAGAAAAAAAATAGAGAAGACAGTGTAGCCAGACAGATATAGTAATTGGATTTGCAAGGCCACCCACCTCCGAAAATCAGGGTAAACAGGTCCGTGCTTTATTCCTTATAGAAATTGTTTTCTTATTCTAACAAACCCCCCCTCCCCCCACATGCTTTGACCTTTCTCTTTTTCTTTGTTCTCTTCCTGCTGGTGTATCACTTTGCATGTCCTGGTTGGGAAGTTCTCTTGGTGCTTAATGTGAAATACATGAGATGTGTGTGCCTGGGAGATAACCCTACACTGCACCAAGTGTGTGATTGCCTCTTAGGCTCGGGGATTGGTTATTTGTTCATTTATATTCTAACTCTGAACCCCACCGAGCAGTGAGGGTGTTTGCTCTGGAGCTGGAGGGCAGGATGAGCTGGCTCTCTCCGGACAGCTTGCTTTTCCTTTCAAGTCTCAGAACGGAGTTTTCCAAGCCTGTCAATCAGTTTAAAAGCATTTAGTAAGCACCTACCATGTGCTAGGCACTAGGACAAAGAAAGGCAAAAGACACTTCCTGCTGTCAGGGAGCTCAGTCCACAAGGGGACACAAAGACAAGAACCGTGTACCGGTAGCTACTGGATGAGTTGGTGATGATTAAAGGAGGGGAGGCACTGGGATCAGAAACAGCCTCGGGCTGAAGCTGAGCCCTGAAGGTCGCTAGGAGGTGGAGGTAAGGGAGAAGAAAATTCCAAATGTGGAGGATCCAGCTGGTGAAAAATGCAAGGAAAGAAGCTGGCAAATAGAGTGTCTTCTTGGTGGAACAGCCAGGAGGCCAAACCGCTAGATCGATGAGAATGCACGGTGGAAGAAGACCCGAAAGGGAGGAAGGGACAGGTTTCAAAGGGCTTCGAATGCCAAACCAGCTTTTGGTGTGTGCTCCTGGAGGCCGTAGGCAGCTGCTGTCCCTTGTTGATTTGGGGGGTGACGGGATCAGATCTGTGCTTTAGGAGGAGCGCCTTGGTGACTGAGAGACTGGATGTAGGCAGACCTCCCAGCAGCTGTTGCTGTAGTCCAGGTGTGAGGTGACGGGCAGGGTGGGAGCAGTAACAGAGCAGAGAGGAAGGCGTATGTGAGAGGTGGTGAGAGAGTGTGAGCCCGAGGGCCTGGGAGGGTAGTGTTGTCCTAGACAGTGATAGGGAAGGTAAGAACAGATGAGGATTTAGGGGGAGAGCACATGTTGAGTTTAAGGTGTCTACTGGATACCCAGTTTGAGATTGTAGTTTAGGGCTTGATCGATTCGAGAATGAACGGTGTAGAAATGATGACTGAATCCATGATAACTAACAGGATTCCCAGGTGAGGAGCATAAAGGAGCCAGGACAGAGCCCTGCTCAGTCCGTGGGGCAGGATGTGGTGAAACTCGAGCAAAGGTCACTAAAAACAGTAGCCAGGTAGGAGGAGAAACAGGAGAGAGTGGTGTGCAGGAAGCCTAGTGGGGACAGAGCATCCCGTAGAGGGGCTTCAGAGGCAGGTCAGGAAGGTGTGAAGCATTCTGTCCTAGGGGCAGCAGAGAGGCTGCTGTGGCCAGTGTGTAGAGAGCTTGAAGATGAGGACAGGAGAAGACTGGAAAGTCAGTCAGGTTGTAAAGGGCTTGAAGAGCCTGGGGGTAAGAAGGAATTTCGGGAGTTTATCAAGGCGGGAGGCAATGGCCATGACAAGTTTGGACCTGCACTTAAAGAAGGTCACTTTGGTTGCATTGGTTTTATTAATTTTATATGATCAAAGTTGTCCATTTTGTCACCTTTGATGTTCCCTCTCCCTTGTTTGCTCATGAACTGTTCCCGTATCCGTAGATAAGAAAGCCATTACTTCTAGTTAATGGTGTCACCCTAGTATTTCTCAGTCATGGCTCCATTTGGATCTTTCCTTGATATTTGGTGTGAAGTCATCGGTCTATACAGAATTCCTACTTTACTGCTTTTTTGGTTCTCTCAGAAGTTTTTCATCTAGTAACGTTTTTACTGTAGCAGTTAAGGCCTTTGGGTTTATGGAACATTAGGCTATTAAGTTTGCTTCTCTATCTTGTATACTTAATCTCTTCCATTGATTGACCTCCCTTTTTTAACTAGTACCAAATTATTTTGATGATTACTGCTTTGTTGTATGGTTTGAGATTTGGTACTCCTGTGCACGGATAGAGTGGTGGTAATGGGCAGCCGTGCTTTTCATACACTCTTATTGGAAAGGCCATCAATTTTTCTCCATAAGTTACAGTGTTTGTTCTTTGTGTTGTATATTACTTAACCAGGTTAAGAGAAAATTCATTTATTCCTGTGCTTTCTGATGGAAATAATTTCTACTTTGTTTTTGAGTTGGGAGTTTTGAGTTAGTTACTTTTCGAATTGTTTTATTTGTACGCCAAATTGATTGGTTAGTTCTTTTTTCCCTTTTATTGATGAAAGTGTCTAGAGGTAGAATGCAGTACTAGATAAGTAAAGATAGAAAACCACAAATAACTGCTTTAGGTATAACCCATGGGTTGTTTTCTTTAGTACAGTGTTCGATTATTTGTGCTGGACCCACTAATTCTTTAAGATTAAGTTATTGAGTTTCCAATAATTCCTTTTTCAAAGACCCTTTACTTTAAGGTAATATTTATTGCATTATGCTCAATTGATTGAATGTATATACTTTCTTATGTTTTTCTTGTCTTCTGCGTTTCCATTTCAAAGTATCTACTAATTCCTGGCCTTTTCATCAAAAATACTTAGAAATCTGGGGCGGCTAGGTGGCTCAGTGAATAGAGCACCTGCCCTGGAGTCAGGTGGACCTGAGTTCAAATCCGACCTCAGACACTTAACCCCAATTGCCCTATCTTCCTCTGTCCAAAAAAGCAAAAATTTTTAAAAAGAGTGTTTAGAAATCTGTTTCACTAAAAGTCCCTTTCTATGCTCAGTTCTTTCATATAGGTTATTCTTGGTTGAAAGCCTTTATCTTGTGCCTTTTAGAACGTCATATTCTAAACTCTCCTCTTCTTTATGGTGATAGCCTCCAAGTCTTACGTGATCTTGACTATGGCTTCTTGTAACTGAGCTTTCTTTTTGGGTGATTGTAGACTTTTTACTTTGACCTAGTAATCCTGGGTTTGATTCTGACTTTCCTGGGAGTTTCCATTTTGGAATTTCTATAAGCAGATGACTAGTGGATTCTTTTTATTTTTACTGCACTCTGGTTCTACAATAGAGGTGTCAGACTTGTGGCCTGCAGAACTCCCAAGTGCAGCCCAAATCAAACCAAAATGTCATTGAGAAACGTCTAAATACTCTATGATGTAGAGAATGTGAATTTGTAGTTTTCTCAGTCAATATATTGTCCTCAGAATGTTTCTATTTGAATTTGACACCCCCTTTCTAAGTGATCTAGGCAGTTTTCGTTTATGATTTCTCACATTATGGTTATCCAAGACACTGGGGGGGAGGGGGGATGGTGGTCATCATTTTCAGGTAGTCTGATTCTGAGATTCTCTCTCCTTAATCTGTTTTTAATACTATATGCTTGACATCACTGTCTTGATTTTGTTTTAATATCATTGATTTTTTGTTTTGTTTTTGTCTCTGGAAGTCTTTCTCTTGGGCTCATTCCAGTTTTCAGTGAGTTCAGTTCTTGAGTGAGGTTTTCTGCCCCTCTATTCAAAAGTGGTAATTCTCCCTACTTTTTTTTCTTCCCTTACTGCTCTATTTCCTATTCTTATGTCATAGCCCTTATGTCTGTCCAAGATGTTTCTCTGGGTTGGTCCTTGGATTCGTGGATTTACTGTCAGTAGTCAGCAGACACTGATTAAGCGCCCACTGTATGCCAACTCCTTGAGGGGAGGGACCGCTAGGTAACAGAGTAGGTGGGATGCTGGCCTTGGAATCAGGAAGACACGAATCGGAATCCTGCCTGAGACACTGGCTGGCTGCATAACCTGCGGTGAGTCATGGAGGTAATAGAAGCACCCACTTTACAGAGTTCTGAGCACCAAATGAGATAATAGGTGAAATGCTGACCAGTGCTGTGCTCACGCTTGCCTTCGTACCACACTTAGCACTGTGCCTGGCACTCAGTAAGCACTTGGATTGAGTTAGCTCTCCCCTCTGGAGCATGGCAGAGGGGCAGGCCCCAAGTGATCTGGAGTGTGCCCCATGGTACAGGCTGCAGTGACATTCAAGGACGTGGCTGTGGACTTCACCCAGGAGGAGTGGAGGCAACTGGACCCTTCTCAGAGGAGCCTCTATCGGGACGTCATGCTGGAGAACTATGAGAACCTCGTCTCCCTGGGTAAGCACAGTCGGTCCTCAGAGGGGTCTTTGCATCCTTACTTTACTAAATGCTAGGGGCTTTCTGAAGTGGCAGGCTTGGCATTTTGACTGACGGTAATAGTATTCAAGAACTGAATGGTCTTAAGTTCTTTATGATCCAGAGACAAAGCGTTTCTGGTTGTTCCCTGGTGAATAAATGGTTTTTGTTTGATGAGATTTGAAATCGCCAGTGTCATTAGCATGGTCTAGGAGCCCCCTCTCTCGCCTGCCCCCCTCCCCTTCTTTTGTTCTCTCCTTTCAGAGAGCTTTCTCTGAAGTTAGGGGGCAGGTTCCTGAAGATAGCACTGCCCTTTTAGTCACTGGTTGGTTAAATAAACTACAGTTAATTTTGTCTGAATGCAAATCACTGTGTGACTGGAACGTAGTTTTGTGCCAAGGAAAGTGTGCTTGGTTGGCATCAGAATCCCTTCCTTCAGACCCTGTCTCACTTGTTACTTGTGGGACTTGGGGAAACATAGGTCATTTTCCTGGGCCTCAGTTTCCTCATCTATAACATGTGGCAGTTGGACCACGTGACTTCTCAGAGCTGCCTTCCAGCTCTAAAGCTATTCATCTTTGATCTTTTGGGGAGTACCATGTATTTCCTCCACCAGAAGTTTTAGTTACCCCCTTGAAGCATATATCATTTTTGGCCTAAAGAGTAGGGAGTTAGGATTGAATTCTTTGTTGGCTGTCTTTTGAATTTCTTTCTCCATGACTAGGGCTTCCAGTATCCAAACCTGATGTGATCTCCCAGTTGGAGAGAGGGAAAGGACCTTGGATGCAAGATGGAGAATTCCTAAAAAGCATTTGTCCAGGTGAGTGAAAAAAAGCCAGCTGGAAGGGAGTTGTGGTAAGCAACAGTTCTTCCTGTCAGTCAGTGGTCAGGACCTTTGAAGCGTTCAGTCAGCAAGCATTTGTGAAAGACCTAGTGTGCGTCGGCTGCTGTGCCGTGTTCTGAGGGCGCAATACCACAAATGGACCAGTCTTTATTCTCAGGGATCTTCCGTTCTCCCAGGGGAGCCAAACGTGGGCAAACATCTGGAGAGATGGCAGTAGTTTAGGTACAAAAAATAGTAGGCAAATAAAGAAAAGCTTCGTGAGGTGTTTCGAAATAAATTTGTATTCCTCTGAGGCAGAGGTTAGGAAGGGGAGCACATCCCAGGCAGGAAGACCAACCACATGCAAAGGTGGGAAATGGAGGGCATGTTCACCTGGGCAAGAAGAGGCCAGTTTGGCTGAACCCTAGAGTGGAGGAAGGGGAGTTATCGGTGTCTGGAAAGGCGAGTCACGATCAGGCTGCAAAGGGCTTTCAGAAGCCATATAGAGGAGTTTCACTGTAGCCTAAGAATAATAGGGTGCCCCTGGATGGTTGATTCTGTAGACAGGGCAGTGGCATGGTCACTGCAGTGTTTGAGGACGATTCCTTTGGCAGCTGTGCGTTGGCTTGGAGAGGGGAGACTGGGAAGAAGAGCAGGTGCTGGCCAAGAGTGGCTACAACTCACATCCTTCTCCCAAAGAGAACGCCCACAGTTGTCTGACGTGAGCAGCCCCTGCAATGATGAAATGCCCATTCCGGCACCTTCCCAACCTCCCATACCAATCCTCCCCACTGCCCCTGAGAATATGAGAAAAATAAAGCCC
>NW_027186328.1:18413-53232 GCF_028583685.1 Petaurus breviceps papuanus
GCCCATTCCGGCACCTTCCCAACCTCCCATACCAACCCTCCCCACTGTCCCTGAGAATATGAGAAAAATAAAGGCCATTCCGAAAGCGTACAGTCACTATCCGTGTCCAAAAACCTGTTTGATTCATTCTGTATTCCTACTCCTTGACCTTGTGGAGGTGGACAGCTTGGCCATTATGCTGATAGAAGTGTTCCATCTTGTTCATCCAAGCCCCAATTTATGCATCCCCTCAAACTCCCATTTTTTGTTTTGTAAATATTTTTGTATATCCTTTAATCTACCCTCCCTCCAACTCCCCCTCTGCCCTTCTCCCCTTTTCCTCCTATTTCCCTGTTGAATGAAGTGTGTTTCTGTACCCAACTCTGTGTGTGTATGTATGTGTTTGTGTTCTCTTTGTTGGCCAGTTCAAATGAGAGTGAGGGTCAAGAGTCAGTTAATTCCCCCCCCTGTTACACAGACACACCCCTTATTTGTATAGATCTTTTTTGCACACCCTGATCATGGGAGAAAATTTCCTCTAACTTTCCTTTCCCGTCTCCCTGCCCCACCCTGCCCCCCAAGTGTGTTCTCCTTCCCTTGTCTTCCCATTTTTTCTTTTGAGAACATTAAGACCTTACAGAACCATTCCCAGACCTTGTCTAATGAGATCCCTTTTGTGACCTCTGACAGTGACAGGATTCAGAGGTGATACATGGATCACCCACACACGCTATTTGAATGTGGTATTTTATCATTATTCATTGATTTTGACCTTTTTATGTTTCTCTTCACTCTCGTGTTTGAACTTCATAGTTTCTCTACACCTTTGGTGTTTTCATCTTTCCTGCTGGAAAGTCCTCTATTTCATTAAAAACCCATTTTTTCTCCATAGCTGTAGACTCCGTTTTGCTGGGTAAGTTACTCTCAGCTATAAGCTTATGTGTCTTTTGTCCTCTGTAATACCATATTCCAGCTTCTCTGCCCCTTTATAGTTGTGGCTGCTAAATCCTTTATGATCCTGCCCATGGCTCCTCAGTATTTGAATTCTTTCCTTCTGTCATGATGTCATGTTTTCTCTTTGACCTGGAAACTCTGCATCTGGACTGTGATGTTTCTGGCAGTGTTCATTTTGGGGTTTCTTTCAGGATGTGAATAGTGGATTCCTTCTGTTTCCATTTTGGCCTTTGGTCTGTAGAGCTCTGGGCAGGTTTCTTCGAAGATTTCTTGAAATAGGGTGTCTAGGCTCTTTCTGGTCATGGTATTGAAGGAGACCGATAATTGTTAAGTTTTTTCCACTTGATCGCTTTTCCAGGCGAGTTGTTTTTGCTGTGAGATACCTCACATCCTCTTCTGCTTTTTTGCAGTCTTCTGACTCCATTTTAATTGCTCTCTTAGTCTCTCATTAGCTTCCTTAAATTCTTGCTTCATCTCTTCCCAGCATTGTAGTTGAGTTTCTTTGCAAGTTGCGTTTTTCTGTGAGGCTTTTCTTGTAGGTGTTTCTTCTGGATTTTTGTCCTTAGCGTACTTGCTACCATAATAGCTCATTATGAAGAGTTGTTTTTGTTTTTTTTTTTTTTGCTTGCCTATTCCTCCAGCCTTCTCTCTGACATCAGACTTGATATTAGTTAGGGGTAGGTTCTGTGGCACTTTTTGAGGGAACATCTGGGCAGGTCTTGTTGCTGGTATCTTGGGGTCCTGGGTCTTGTGCTGTTTCAGGATCTCAAGGACAGTTCATCCTGAGGACCTGTAAGCTTTCAGTGCTCCCAAGGGGATCTGATCCAGGAAAAAGGCTTGATTTCTGCTTTCCTGGTTTGAGCTCTGCATGTTCCTGACTTGGGTTCCCCTCTCTCAGTCAGCTCCTGCTTCAGAGTGATGGAATTACAAGGCTTCCCTTTGGTTTGGGCTTCCTGCCATCGTCATTTGTCTGCAGGCTGAGTTAGATGCTGAAAATGCAACCTTGCTCTGTATCTCAGCTTCTGACCACAGTGCTGCTGCTGCTAGCTTCTGGAATTCCTCTTTTTCTTGGTGACCTTGCATTCTGCCCAAGGTCTCCCTGCCCAGAGAGCACATTCCTGTGTGCAGAGACCCCCTTCTCAGCTGCCTTGGGTCTGTGACCCATAACTGGATAGCGGACCCAAGGCTATATGCTTAACACTGTAGAAATGAAAATGTGCATTTGTTTCTGTGTCCATTTGTCAAGTTTCTTGTGATTTTTTCCAGATTGTTTCTTTTTCCGGTTGTTGTCGGTATCTATGGAATGATTTTGATGACCCTTTTTTTACTTTGTATTAAATCACTCCGTATGACTCTTCTGTATGTCTTTGTGTTCTCCTTGTTGCTTCTTCTTAGAATAACCATAACCCCGTTGCTGGGCTTGCAGTGTGTGAAGGGAGAGTAATGAAGCATGAGTGGCCATAAGGCTAAGGCAGGCAGGCGGGGTCCGGGCTGTGATGGACTTTAAATGAGAAGTAGAGAGCTGACATTGGGTGCTCTTGGTAATTGCTCTGGAGCCATTGCAGTTTATCGTCCAGGGAATTAACATGGTTAGACCTGCACTTTCAGAACATCACCTTAGTACTTATGTGTAGGATGAATTAAAAAGGGGAAAGATTGGAGACAGGGAGCATAATTGGAAGGCTTTTACAGTCGTTTAGGTGGAGACGTCTCAAAGGCCATGGTGGCTTTGTGAGTAGAGAGGAAGGAATGAATGAAATAGATTTATTGAGTCAAAATTGAGAGTACTTTCAAGTGATTAAATGTGTGGGAGTGAGAACAAGGAATCAAGCGTGAACCCGAGTGACTGGCATATGGTGGAGCTCTCCTTTGGGACTGCGATGGGGCACAAGGTGAATTCTGTTTGAACATGACTGGGTTTGAGAAGCCTTAATGCATGCCGTAGAAATCACTTTGTAAATCCTTTTTTCCTTATTTGTTGCATATTAGACATTTAGTGATATGGGACTGGAGCCAAGAAGAGAAGCTAGAGATGAGTGTATGAATTTGGGAGTCACCTCCATGGAGAGGATCATTGAATGGTTGATGAGGTGACCAAGCAAAAGATTGTAGAGAGAAAAGAGAAGAGGAGCTAGGAGGGGAGGGTGGTGTGCCTACACATATATGGTAATTGGAAAAAGGAGACTCAGATGGGAGGAGAACCATGAGAGAGTGACTTCACAAAAACCCCGAGAGGAGAGTTTTCCAGGGGAGAGTGTGGCCAACAGTTTCAAATACTGTAGAAATGTCAATAATTAGATTTGGCAATTAAGACGTCATTGGCGATTTTGGAGAGGATAATGAGGTTGGAAGCCAGAATGCAGAGACTTTAGAAATGAGGAGATGAAGTAGACGTACTTTCTCAAGGAATTGAGCAGAAAAGGGGAGGAGAGTTAAAGGGTGCTATCTGTGAGTGATGGTAGGATATAGTGAAGTTCTTTGTTTTTTCAAAGAATGGTGGAGGTAGGGGTGTGTGTGTGTGTGTGTGTGTGTGTGTGTAAAAGCAGCAAGAAAGGAACCATTAGATAAGGAAAGTTTGAGAATGGGGATGATAATGTGAGCAGTTTGTTGGAAAGGGTGGGGGGAGATGGAACAAAGGGTTTATTAGCTTTGATGATCCGAAGGGCCAAATGTAGCTAAATGTGGGGGGATGACCCCAGGGTATGAAATGAATGAGCATTCTCATTTCCATATTGTTCATTGCCTCCTTTATGGAGGACATAGAACCTAGAAGTTATTATAGAATAGTTTCCTTTCTCTGAGCACTGAGAATAGTGTGTATTCATACTTTTTCTTTGCATCTTTCAGATTCTTTTATTCAAGAGACTAGATCTGAAATCATGGACTCTTCTCCGAAGCAGAGTATTTATATAAGAATGCCATTCCAGGGAAGACGAAAAAAAGATGATCCCAAGATGGAAAAGATGTGGGAAAATGATATCAAGTTAGAGAAGAAGAACAGCCAGCGGAAGCAGGCCAGACAAGTGACAGTCACTCCAAAAAACCTTGCTAAACAAAGGCATTTTCATGAAAGTAATACACATGGGAGAAAGTTTAGTTTAGGATCAGTCTTTGTTCCAAAACATAATGTTCCTTTAGGAAAAAGTCACCAGAATTGTGGTACACAAGGAAATAGCATCAAACCAATTTCAGACTTAGTTAAAAATAGTAAAGTCTCTAAAGGGAAGACCCTTTCTAAGTATAATTGTAAGAAGCCCATCAGTTATCACTCAGACTTTGTTCCAGCTCATATAATGCATTCTGGAGACAAACCATGTAAATGTAACGAATGTGAGAAAGCCTTCAGTAAGAACTCACGTCTTGCTGAAAACCAGAGAATTCATTCTAGAAAGAAAAATGAATGTGAGAAAGAGGTAAGCCATAGTGGAAGCCTCTCTCAAAATAAGAGGACTAATATTGGAGAGAAACCCTTTAAATGTCATTATTGTGGCAAAGCTTTTAACAACAACTCAAGCCTCATTCTGCATCTAAGAATTCATACTGGTGAGAAACCCTTTGAATGTAATGAATGTGGCAAAGCCTTCAGCCAGAGGGGAAACCTTAATGAACATAAGAAAATTCATACTGGAGAGAAACCGTTCAAGTGTAATGAATGTGGCAAAGCCTTCAGCAGCAATTCTAGCCTTACTCTGCATCAAAGAGTTCACACTGGAGAAAAACCTTTTAAATGTAATGACTGTGGCAAAGCCTTCAGCCAGAGGGGAAATCTCAATGAGCATAAGAGAACTCATACTGGAGAAAAACCTTTTGAATGTAATGAATGTGGAAAAGCATTCAGCCAAAGGGGGCACCTTACTGAACATCAGAGAATTCATTCTGGAGAGAAACATTTTGAATGCAGTGAATGTGGGAAAGCTTTCAACCACAGAGTATCCCTTATTGATCATCAAAGAATTCACACAGGAGAGAAACCCTTTGAGTGCAATGAATGTGGGAAAGCCTTCAACCAGAGAGGGCACCTTAATGAACATAAAAGAATCCATACTGGAGAGAAACCTTTTGAGTGTAATGAATGTGGGAAAGCCTTCATCCATAAGGGAAGCCTTACTGAGCATCAGAGAATTCATGCTGGAGAGAAACCCCTTGAATGTAATGAATGTGGCAAAACCTTCAGCCATCGGACTTCCCTCTATTCTCATCTGAGAATTCATACTGGAGAGAAACCCTTTGAATGTAATGATTGTGGGAAAGCTTTCAGCCATAATGCATCTCTTATTTATCATCAGAGAATTCATACTGGAGAGAAACCTTTTGAATGTAACGAATGTGGGAAAACCTTCAGCCATAGGAGATCCCTTCTCCATCATCAGAGAGTTCATACTGGAGAGAAACCCTTTCAGTGTAATGAATGTGGGAAAGCCTTCAGCCAGCGAGGAAACCTTTTTTATCATCAGAGAATTCATACTGGAGAGAAACCCTTTGAATGTAATGAATGTGGAAAAGCTTTCAGTCATAGTACATCCCTTATTTATCATCATAGAGTTCATACTGGTGAGAAACCCTTTGAGTGTAGTGAATGTGGGAAAGCATTCAGCCAGAGAGGGCAACTTAATAAGCATCAAAGAATTCATACTGGAGAGAAACCTTGTAAATGTAATGAATGTGGTAAAACTTTCAGTCAGACAGGACACCTGCTTAGACATCAGAGAGTTCATACTGGGGAGAAACCTTTTGCGTGTAATAAGTGTGGTAAGTCTTTCAGCCAGAGAGGAAGCCTTGTTCTACACCAGAGAATTCATACTAGAGAGAAACCCTTTCAATGCAGTGTGTGTTCAAAAGCCTTCAGTCATAGGACATCCCTTATTTGTCATCAGAGAATTCACAATGGAAAATAAGCCAATGAATATTATGAATTTGGAAACTCTTTCAGCTTCGGTCATCTTAGCCACAGGGCACACCTTACTAAATACCAGAAAATTCATAATAATGGGTAATCCATAAGTGTAATGGCTGTGAGAATGCCTTCAGCACTAGCTGAACCCTTCAAACACCAGAGAATTGGTATTGAAGAAAAACCTTATAAAAGCCTCAACTGACGAAACCTTTGATGTAGTTCATGCCTCATCAGGTACCAGACTTTAATGTTGGAGATTAATGATGGGGAAAGAATATTCTGGGGAAGCCTTCATGAAAAACTGCCACTCTTCAAATACTGTATAGTTAAGAGGGGAATCTTCACCAACTATGTTGTCATTTGGTTTGAGAGAGAAAAAGCATACCTCCCTTTATCACCATTCCTGTAATATACTTCAACTGCCTTCAGTAACAAGTTCTGCAATAAAGATGCTCAAGCAGGATCTGAAAAGACATTTGTGTAACCAAGGTTACAAAAATGTTTAGTCAAACCACTGACGTGTGATATTTATTAGTTGCAAGGGATTCTGTTCTCCCCATACTTCAATTTTTCCTTTTAAAAATTCTAAACTGACTATCCAACAACAAAATACAGTTGCACAAGCAAGAATAAAATACTGTCCATGAAACTCTAGACCCTACCTTTGCAGTTTGTTAAATAAAAATGTCTGTGTTCACTTCATTAGGTCAGTGAGCATGGAATAGTGTGGGGGGGTCGGCCATCTGCCATTCACTCCCGTTCTGACCTTTGGTAAAGCCCTCTCTGTATGAAGAGGAGCTTCCTCAGAGTTCAATACTGCCAGCTCCTCCTGTTTCTGTTGAGGGCACCAAAAGCATCCTTCTGGTCATCCAGGGTTATATTCGTCTTTCCTTCTCCGTCCTCGTAGCCTGTCTGCTACTGACTTGTATGTTCCACTTCCATAGCCTCTTTTGAATCTGTCCTCTTTCCCCTCAGTTTATACCTTAGTTCAGGCCCTTATCACCTCTCACTTGGCCTACTGTAGTAGCTTCCTCATTGCTCTCCCTGTCTCTTCTCTTTTTAAAAAGGGCAGTTATATCAAGTGGTGGCATCATAGAGCCAAATTGCAAGCATTTGGGCACTAGGGTTGGAAGAAACGGGGCCCCTAAGTGGAGATGACTGTTTTCCATCTTGAAGTAATGGAAGGGTCAGTTAAAGAGGATTGAAAATATCTGTGTGTGTATACATACATATATGTATATATATGTATGTATATGCATGTGTATGTGTATATACTGTGTATATATGCGGGCAAAGTATAAAGTGAGGCGTTCTGAGTAGGATGACTTGTTGTATAACGTAGGTGACTTGATTAAAAAACTGGAACAAAATTCTGTAGGGGGTAATTTTTTTTAACGCTGTTAGTATGTGAGAGATTGAAAAAAAACATCCTTCGTGTTTTTTTTTTCCTTAGCAATCAGTTATCTCTTTTAACATGAATATTTGTTGTGAGCTGTCTTTGCTGCTGGGGCAAGAGAAATTCCCTCTCCCAACTTCTTGCTGAAAATCCAGTAGAGAGAAAGATTGAGAAAAGGGAGAAGGGTACATACAAAAAGGCCAAAGCAGTTTCCAGAGCTCACTTTTGTCGATTGTAGAAGGGAAAGGTTCTTCTGATGTGTCCATATACACTGATTCTTAGTGGACAACCGCGTTTGAGTCAGTCCCGGTCACTGGAGACCAGTCGGTTTTCTGCATCCTCCCAGAGATGCTGCAATCGTATACCTGGTTCCTCTGAAATCTCATCAGATGGATGAATGACGAGATTTATCAAATTGGGCAAAGGTTCTTCTGATCACCTCTGCTACAAAATAGGATGTCTTGTGTTTAAAAAAAAGTTTCTATTCTGGTTTTTCTCTGTTTGTTTTAAATCATCAAGGAGTGCTATGTTTTGTCAGACTTTTCTTGAATATTTTCATATAGTGTGGAATTTTTTATGTGCTGTAATACGTTGATAATATTGCTTATGTGTACCAACATTTCATTCCTGCAATAAATCCTGCTTAGGTAATAGAATAAACTCCCAGAGGACATGGACTGTTTTTTCCTTTTTATCCCCAACACAGCACAATGTCTATCACTTAGTGCTAATCAGTAGGTAATTAAATAACACTTGTTGACTGATGATGAATAATTTTGTTCCCGTATTTTATAAACTAATATTTAGTATATTTGCATGTATATTAAATAGATAGTAAGTCTATAATTTTTTCTAGCATCATATTGCTGAAACGTGCCCATTTAATGCAATACCTATCAGAATTTCATTCTGATTATTCATGAAACTGAATAAAAGAATAGTGAAATTTATGTGGGAAAAGATGGTCCCTTAGGGGGGCGCCCTTGTTTTCTCCACCAAGTTGAGTGGTGAGCACTTGACCTCCTTGGCATTCCTGTATCTGAGATGTGGCCACCCTGTTTGTGTCTTTTTGGGGTGTGTGTGCCTCAAGAAATTTCCTCTGCCAGGCTTCTGGAGGTCAGGAAACAGCTGCAGGATACCTGTGCATGCTCTGAAGTAGACACCCAAGCCCACAATTAGGCATGTCCAGAAGCAGACTCACCCAGTTTCCTGGAGGGAGATTGCGGCAGGCAGAACACTTATTCTTGTAAGACCAAGAATTGGTCAGCCCCTCCCCCCATTAGATTGTGAGCTCCCTGAGAGCAGGGATTCTTTTCTTTCCTCGTATCAGTAGTGCTAAGCACAGTGCCTGCTATACAGTAGCTGCTTAATATTTATTGACTGACCCATTCGTAGGAATAAACCATCTTATGCCCAATTCATGTTTTTACATTGAATACTTTTACTAACCTCATTTTAGAGAAATTTATACTTTTGAACCCCAACTTTTATTCTAGTTAACCTCATCCCTGGGGTTGGAGGTTAATGAGCTTTATTAGCGTGAGAATGGTGAACCTGGCTGCTGTTTAGAGATTCCCCAGAAAAGAACTTGGTCCACAGACTGCATGTCGGGCCCCTGTGCTCACAACCATGATCCTTATGAATTAGAGAAGCGAATACAAAATACTCAAAACAGGAGTGATAGGAGGAAGACTCACTAGAGGGTGGTTCTTTGTTTTTGAAGAGGACCTAGATGGCATCACTGTGTCGGAGTTCACGTGCAGACTGTGGTTAATCAGACCAATGTGAACTCTGAAAACTTGATCACGGTTCGGGCATTTGGAATGAAGGTGTCTCTCAATCTGTGAATTTGACATTTCAGGCACTACAGTTGTGCTTTGCTTATAGAGCACAGTGCTTTCTTTAATTAAGTGGATATGCCATACTGGACAGCCCTCTGCTAGTGTCTCTCATGTCCCACAATTGATTCCATAGTAGTTGTGGGGATTAAGTGACTTGCCATTGGTCACACAGCTAGTGTCTGAGGCCATATTTGAACTCATGTCCTCCCGACTCCATGACTGGTGCACCATGCCTCCTAGCTGCCCTCAATTCCATAGTTCTTTTTTTTTTGGAGGGGAAAGGTAGGACAATTGGGGTTAAGTGACTTGCCCAGGGTCATACATCTAGTTTCTGTGTGTGTGTCTGAGGCTGGATTTGAACTCAGGTCCTCTTGACTCCAGGGCTGGTGCTCTATTCACTGCACCACCTAGCCACCCCAATTCCATAATTCTTGAGAGACCCTGAGAGGCTCCTTGTATTGCTTCTTCTGACCTCCAAGTGGGTGCGTGCCTTGTGTGAGTTCTCCATAAAATGGTCTTTTAGGCTGATAATCATTTAATATCAATTTAATAACCTCAGTGAGGACTAGGGCTTGAAATAAGCAGAAGAGTCTTGGACCCGACAGCTTGTTGTCTGAGGACACTCAGAGAATACTTTTGTACCTTCCTTTGCCAACAAAGCCAGACGGGGCTTTGTGGCCATTAAGGATGAGACCCTTAACCTGAGGCTCTAAGCTGAGTAATGGGATTTTTTCTCATCTTAATATTTTTGGGACATATACTATGTTATGGCATGTTAGTGGTAAAGAAAACACAGATATCCTGAGTCAGAATTTCATTGACAATTTGTCAGCTCTCTGATTTAATCATATTTACCACCTATTCAATGAAGAGAATTCCATTCTCATATAATAATTAAATATTTATGGCAACCATAAACCTGAGGGACACAGATGTCTTGGGATTGTCCTAAACACATAAAAACTTGGTCCATCTTATATCAGGCAGTCAGAGCTTAGGTTTTGGCTCCTTGTATGTACAAGCTTGATAGCTTCAGCTAGCTTTAAGGAAACAAACAATATGAATTTACATATCACCTAGCCTGTTTGCCTCCTTTAACCAAACTTTCAGGTTAACAAGGCATTTGCATTTGGTATTTGGACATGACCAGCCCATAAGAGCTGCACTGTTATAGTAGAGTTAGAATGCTTGGCAGTTTAGTTTAAAAAAGGACCTTGGTGTCTGGTAATTTCTTAAGTGCCAACTGTTTGCCAGGTGCACTGTTCTCTAAGTTTTTTTTGGAGGGCAGTTGAGGTAAAGTGACTTGCCCAAGGTCACACAACTAGTAAATGTGTCAAGTGTCTGAGGCTGGATTTGAACTCGGGTCCTCCTGACTCCAGGGCCGGTGCTCTATTCATTGTGCCACCTAGCTGCCCCAAAATGGACCCTTTTTTTTGGAGGGGGAAGGCAGGGCAATTGGGATTAAGTGACTTGCCCGAGGTCACATGGCAAGTGTTTAAGTCTCTGAGGCCAGATTTGAAGTCAGGTCCTCCTGACTCCAGGGCTGGTGCTCTATTCACTGCACCACCTAGCTGCCCTAAGTGCCGGGAGGTGGTGTTTAAGCTATGCCTTCTTGAAGAGACCAAAGGATACAAGAGGTAGAGGTGGTGAGGGAGAGTATTTCATGCCTGTGTAGAGACGTGAATTTAGTAAATGGGGAAAAGATAGTGGGCCAGTTTGGCTGGCCTACGGAGAGAGATAGGAGTCATGTGAAATCAGTCTGCAAAGGTAGGTTGGAGTCTTTACATGCCAACAAATGGAAGACTTCAGGGACAAAAGAGACAGGATTTATTCCTTAAATTAGAAAATGTCCTTGATTGAAACCAGGAAAGCCTGGTTTCAGCAAACAACACCACTCCAGATGAGAGGTAGTGAAGACCTGAGCAATGGTGGAAGCTGTACAAGTAAATAGATACAAAGACAGAGAGTGGGAAGATATTGTAGAAGTCAGATTGACAGGGCTTGGCAATTTCTAGGATGTAGGTTGGCGAGGGAGAGAAAAGTCAAGCATGACGAGAAACTGAACTTCAGCGACTCACAGGGGATAGTAAAGTCCTCAACAGAAAGAGGGGGTGGTGTAGAAGGATGCAATTGAGAGAAGTTCCGAAATGACTGCTATGTGGTGTGTCATTGACATTTACCTAGAACTAAAGGATTGCTCTGCAGATTAGTCATGAAAAGGGTAAATGATGAATGTTACTCAGGGTTGGTGGCAGGCAAGGCGTGATCTGTATTTAGACAAAAGGGTGTAAGGATAGCTGACACAATAGTTCAATTGGCCAATCACAGTGTCAGCAAGGGTTGATGGACTGAAGGAACTGATCAGGTGTTTGGCAGATCATGGTAAGGACTAATTATAGGTTTAGGAGTAAAGCAGAGGGAGATTCTGAAGGACATAAGATTGTGGTCAGTGAAAAGATTTTGAACGTTTTGGATCATGGAGATGAGATGGAAGAGAGTAATGTTAGATTAAGACTATCCCTTTGCACGGCTGAGGTAGACTGGAGATGAGCCCCAGGAGGCTGGGGTGCTTGAAGGGGACAATTGTGTTGTTGTTCAGAGACTGAACTGGGTATCAGTTGAGAAAAGAGAATGACTAGGAAGCCTATAGCGGATTATCACATGAAATCAGACTGTTAAAGGTGGACGCAGTGAACCTAAGAGCAGAGATTACTGAATGTTGCTGGTAAACTTGCAATCTGGAAGTGAGGATAAAATATTGTCCTATGTCCTCCAGTATAGTAGGAATTTGATTATTTTTCCTAGTTGTCTAAAACTCCCCCAAATTTCCCCCAAGAAATGCAGTCATTGCAGTGGCCTAATAAGGCCGGGACACTAAAAAAATCAAGTAAGGTAACAGTCTGAGAAATGAATGCCCCAAAAATCTAATCTCCAATCCATAATATGCACCTTCAACTCCCCTACCATACTCAATACAGCCTGACCCAGGTTTGTACTCTGGGATCCACTCAGCAATTTCCTTTTTTTCCAGCACACTTTGCCTCTGCCTCCACCCCAGCCAGCGTTCTTTGACAACAAGCATTAGCACACAACTGTCCCTTCCCCTCCCTTCATGTCAGTAAAGGAGATAATAAAGTGGAAGTGTCCTTTGCCTGCATGCACCACTATATGAGCATTCACATAAAAGACAGGAACTGAAGCAAGGTATTCGTGTGGGAATGTGAGCAGCAGGGAAGAGAAGCAGGTCTGCCATGAGTCTGAAGGAAAAGAGCCTGGCACTCAGCTGAACCCAATTCTGTATCCCCCAAAGTCACATGAGGCAGAGACCGAGGCCAGCAAGAAAGTCCCAGCATAGGAGGAGGCTGAAGCAGCTTTTGAGGTCCAGTCTTCTGGGGTCCACCATACAAGTGAGAGGAATGAGGAAATAAGCAATGGAGAAATGCAAGGGGGAAAAGACAAATGAGCAGAGCTCTTAGGAGGAAGGAAGCTCAGTTTAAAAACATTGAGTATATATAAGAGACTGAATCAGTAGGGAAGACATTTGAATGAGTCCAAGTATCCCTGAGTAGATCGTGCAAGATTTAAGAAATTCAAGTATTGCCTAATGAGACACAGGACCCTGTGGATTACTGAGGCAGGACAGAACCACAGCAAAATGTTCAAGAGAAAAATGAGAATCACGAGACCATAGATGCCAGTGGCAGAATAGAAAAATTTCTAATCCTTACTGGGGAGTCTCTTTGCAAGAAGAAAATGAAAACAATAGATTGGGAATACAAATACACAGATCTGCAAGGAAATCTAGAAGGAGACAAAAAGAAGTAACATGGGAATTGCTTTTGTCCTGGCATGTGGCGTAAGATGCTGGTCTGTACCTAGTTTCTACCACACTGTTTGTTTTCCAGTTTCCTCGGCAGTTTTTGTCACATAATGAATTTTTGTTCCAAAAGCTTGGATCTTTGGTTTTCTCATCTACAAGACTATTATGGTTATTTACTACCATGTATTGTGTACCTAATCTGTCCTGCCAAGGCAGCACAGTACTGCTTAGCCAGTACCAGGTTGTTTTGAAAATTCCCACTTTATAATGCAGTTTGAAATCTGCTATGACTAGATTACTTTCCTTCACATTTTCCCCCCATTGGTTCCCTTGATATTCTTGACCTTTTGTTCTTCTAGATGAATTTTTTTATTTGTAGGTAGAATTCTCATTTTTATTATATTGTCTTGGGCTACCCATGGACAATTAATATTTTTTTCTTCTCAACCCATAAATGACAAAGAGAAAATAAAAGGTCAATGGGGAAACTCTGTTGGACCTGAGTGAGAGAAAAGCCTGTCCAAGCCCGTCCACCCTGGCCCCAGCCCCTGGGGCAGTGGAGGCAGTGGGGTCTGTGGTAGCAGTGGCTGCTGCTTCTGGAGCTCCAGGCCCACAGGTGGTGGGGGGAACCTGCTGGCTGATGAGAGGGTAATTGCAGAAATCTCTTTGCTGGCATTGAGGCAGCATTCTCTTGCTTTGCCCTTCTTGGATCTGGGTGGTGGTCCTAGGGTAAGGAGGAGCACTGGCTTGGCAGAGCTTGTGGAGGCTGTAGAGAGGGAATCTTCACAGTTCTGAAGCAGGTGCCTGAAAGTATTGCTGACAACTGCTGTACAAAACCCCAGAAATTTGGGACACAGCACTCTGCAAGAAGAGTTCTACCATGGCAAAGAGCTCAAAAGTCAAGTAATTGGCTAGCAAAATGAGCAAACAGAGGAAAATAAATCAGACTATAGAATCATTCTTTTGTGACAAAGAAGATCTAAACACAGGACCAAAACAATACAACAAAGGAAAAATTCTTCCATCAAAAGCCTCCAGGAAAAATATGAATTGGTCACAGGCCATGGAGGAGCTCAAAAAGGAGTTTGAAAATCAAATAAGAGAAGTAGAGAAAAAATAAGGAAGAGAAATGAGAATGATGCAAGAAAATAATGAAAATCAAGTCAACAAAAGTTGGTCCTCCTAAAGAGGACCCAAAAAATACTGAAGAAAATAACACCTCAAAAAAATAGACTAACTCAACTGGCAAAAGAGGCCCAAAAAGCCAATGAGAAGAATGGCTTAAAAAACAGAATTGACCAAATAGAAAAGGAAGTCCAAAAGCTCACTGAAGAAAATAAATCCTTCAAAATTAGAATGGAGCAAATGGACGCTAATGACTTTATTAGAAATCAAGATATTATAAAATAGATCCAAAAGAATGAAAAAAAAATAGAAGGCAATGTGAAATATCTCATTGGGCAAACCACTAACCTGGAAAATAGATCCAGAATAGATGATTTAAAAATTATTGGATTACCTAAAAGCCATGATCGCAAAAAGAGCCCAGATATCATCTTTCAAGAAATTATTAAGAGGGGCAGCTAGGTGGTGCAGTGAATAGAGCACCAGCCCTGTAGTCAGGAGGACCTGAGTTCAAATCTGGCCTTAGACATTTAATACTTACTAGTTGTGTACTAGTTGTGTACTAGTGTTGGGCAAGTCACTTAACCACAATTGCCCTGCCTTCCCTGCTCCCCCCCCCAAAAAAAAAGAAATTATCAAGGAAAACTTCCTTGATATTCTGGAACCACAAGGTAAAATAGAAATTGAAAGAATCCACTGATCACCTCTTGAAAAATATCCCCAAAAGAAAACTCCTAGGGATACTATAGCCAAATCCCAAAGTTCCCAGGTCAATGAGAGAATATTACAGGGACACTTGGAATAATATATTCTGGAGGTCAAAGGAGCTAGGATTAAAACCAACAATCACCTACCCAGCACAACTGTGTATACTTCAGGGGGAAATATGGTCATTCAATGAAATAGAGGACTTTCAAGCATTCTTGATGAAAAGACCAGAGCTGAACAGAAAATCTGACTTTCAAATACAAGAATCAAGAGAAGCATGAAAAGGTAAACAGGAAAGAGAAATCATAAGGAACTTATTAAAGTTGATCTGTTTACATTCCTACATGGAAAGATGCTATTTGTAATTCATGAAACTTTTTTTTTCAGTATTAGGATAGTTGAAGGGAATATATATATTTGTATATGTATATGTATGTATGTGTTTATGAACGTACATATATACACATAGAGGGGACAGGGTGAACTGAATATGAATGGATATCTAAAATATAAAATTAAGAGGTGAGAGAGGAATATAATGGGAGGACAAAGGGAGAGATAGAACAGGGTAAATTATCTCACGTAAAAGAGGCAATATTGGGGCAGCCAGGTGGTGCAGTAAGAGTGCCGGCCCCGGTGTCGGGAGACCCGGGATCGGTTCTGGCCTCAGATACTTGGTGCCCACACAAAATAACTGGCCATGTAATCTTGAGCAAGTTACTTAACCCCAATTGCTTTAAAAAAAAAAAGAGGCAATAAAAAATTGTTACAATGGAGAGTAAGAGCAGGGAGGTAACAGGGAATAAGTCAACCTTACTCTCATTGGATTTGGCATAAGGAGGGAATAACATACACACTCAATGGAGTATCTTACCCTCCAGGAAAACAGGGGAGTCTTTTTCACCTTAGTTCCTCTAGTCTTTTTTCACCTTATCTCCTTCCACACCAAAAGTTCTATAATCCAGGGCAATGGGCCTCCCTTCTGTTCTGTGAACAGGACACTCCACCTCCCAACTCTGTGGGCATTCTGAGCCATCCCCATGCCTACAATGCTCCTCCCTGAAGGCCCAGCCAGAGCCCACATTCCACAATAAGCCCTTTCAGTCCTCCTTAGTCTTAGGGCCTTCGCTCTCTCCATGAGCTCCAATTTGTCCTGTCCAGGACAGGTTTCCACCTTGTTGCTGACATGCTGTCTGACCCTCCCCCCAGCCCTCAAGTCTGGGAGCTCCAGGAGAGCAGGGGATGTTCCTTGTATCTCTTGATGTTCCTGGTGTTTAACACAGGGTCTAGCACAGAGCAGGCACTTAATAAATGTTCACAGACTTGAAGGTCTAAGAAAGGGCCCACTTTGGAAACCCCAAGCCCTTTCTGCACTTTGAGAAGAGTCCATACCCCCAAATTCCAAACAATGTCTTTTTATGGGATCTGAGGTTCATCACTGCTAGAGAGCTTCAAGGCTATGGGGTCCAACTCCCTTGTTTTACAGATGGGGGAAACTGAGCCTTAGTGGTTCAGTGATTTGCCCAGGGTCCCACCACTAAAAAGTGTCTGAAAGAAAATCCAAGTCTCCTG
This sequence comes from Petaurus breviceps papuanus, assembly GCF_028583685.1. Taxonomy (NCBI): domain Eukaryota; kingdom Metazoa; phylum Chordata; class Mammalia; order Diprotodontia; family Petauridae; genus Petaurus; species Petaurus breviceps. Next base: position 34,703 of record NW_027186328.1, read on the forward strand.
GCCCCAAATCTAGCACTTGCTTCACCCCCACACCTAGAAGTCTCTTGTAATGCCAGCTCTCAACACACTTGCTTTCCATTCACCTGGACAGCAGCTCCTCAGGCCTTCTGGCTCCAGCAGCCATGGGGCTTCTCTTTGCTCCTCTGTCCCCAAATATCCCCCTCCCTCTGACCCAGTTGTCTGGTGCTCTGCTTCCCCTCCGTAAATTCCTCCCACCATACTCTCCATAAGGCCACACTCAGCCTATCAGGGGGTAGAGTTTATCTTCACAGCAGGGAAACTTCAAACTCCCCCCTAGGTGTATTAAGGGCCAGGGAAGATCTTCAAATTCCCATTCCCTTTACAGGGGATCAGGCAAGAGCTTTGGCTCCTGTATTCCAAATGGGGTCCTGATGGGGAAAATTCCTTCTTGGTGCATCTGTGAGCTGATCCCACCATTCTGGAGAGAGATCTGGAATTATGCCCAAAGAGACTGCCTATACCCTTTGACCCCACACCACCACTCTTAGGGCTGTTTCCCAAGATGATTAGGGAAAAAGGAAAAGAATCGATATGTTCTAGAATGTTCACAACAGCTCTCTCTGTGGTGGCCTAGAACTGGGCAATGCGGGGATGCCCATCAACTGGGGAATGCCCAAAGACATTGTGGGATATGAATGTACGGGAACACTATGGTTCTATAAGACATGAGGAGCTCCTTGATTTTAGAAAAAAAATGAGGGACTTGCATGAAATAATGGAGGGAAACCAAGAGATCATTGAGGCAGAAAGAAGAACGTTGTCTTAAGAAGGACTTTAAGAGCATAAGGCATTTTGTCTATTATAACCATCCATGTTAATTCTAAAGGACATGTGAAGAAAGGCACTGTCCGCATCCAGAGAAAGAAGTGACAAACAGAAGCATAGATGGAATAATTTTATATATGCATCCATATATACCTATATATAAACGTGTGTGTGTCTCATGGTGGGCCTTCCAGGGCTGGGGTTGAGGTAAGAAAAACAAAGAGAAAAGGAATTTCCAGGATCATTTGGTTGTGTTTAGACAGGAATAGCATGTCAGGCTATGTGCAAATTTGTAGCTTCACACACAATCATCTTCTTTATTATACTACCTTATGGAAATGCTTGTTTTGCTCCATAAATTAAAAATTGTTATTTTAAAATAATAAAATTAATTTTATTTAAATTAAATAAAAATTTAATTTATTTAAATTAAAATAAAAAACAGCAGCAACAATTTACTCTTCAAGGAAAGTCTAAAGAACCATGTAAATTCTCATTGTTATTAGAAGGACAAATCTTTGTTCAGGCTTTTACCTGAATTAAGGAGGGAAAATTCAGGACAAAGAGAATTAAAAGACTTTCTGATAACATGCCTAGGTGGCAACATACTGAGGCTCTTATCACTGCAGATGAGCAAGGGATTCCAGATGGAACCACCTTTGATTGATCACTTTTGCAATGAGATGAAAGGCCATTTGGATTGGCCCATGTCAGCCAAAGGGGGGTTGCCTCTCAGTCTCTTTCTAATCACTGACCGATGAGGGGTAACAAGTACAGAGAGACGAGGGTGACATGATATGACAACTCAAAAAGAGAAGTTCTAGGGAGCCCTTAACCCTCTTCTACGTTTGCAATGTGACAAATAGCAGATAGTAGAAAAGCAGCAGACTGGGTGATGCCTTCCCCAACACTGACCACTTTATGGACTGGAAAAGGGGGCATTTTATAGGTTTGTTTTTCCTCAATTCCTCAACATTCCTCAAATTTTCTCAAATGAAGATCAAGATTAGTTTCTAATCATAAACAAAGTACATTCATTTGGTCAATCACAGAGCACAAAAAGTCAAGTCTCCCACCCCTGGACCACAACTGAATTACAATTATCATCAGTTAATGCCAAGCTCCTTCTCCAGAGGGGCAGCAGAGGGGGCAGAGCCAAGATGGCGAAGTAGAAGCACTACCATCCTGCGGCTCCGGCTTCAGACTTCCCCAATCCATGTAAAAGGGGACTCTAAACAAACTTTGGAGCTGCAGAACCCACAAAATGATACAGAGAAGCTAACCTCCCGCTGAGGACAGCCCTGCAGGCCGGCAGGAATCCAGCACAGCATTCTGCGAGCCTGGGGCTTTACTCCCAGGGTGGGCCTGACCAGCCACTGGCCAGAGGGACTCCAGATCAGCAGCAGCTGTGGCCATTTCCAGATTTATCAACACACAGATACAAAGGACAAAGTGAGAGGCCAGTGCAGTCTGGACTTTGGGACCAGTAAGTGGGAGTGCGTGGCTTTTACCCCCTGGGTGAGAAGCCGCTGAGATGCCGGCACAGCCAGCTAGTGCCACGTGGCAGCTTCAGCTCCTGGCCTGCAGTGTAGGGGGACCAAGCACCAGTCTGAGGGGTCATCGCTCTTGCTTTAACCTGCTTGGATCTGGATTGCAGTCTAGGGTGGAGGTCCTGGGGTATGTGTCCAGCTTGCCAGAGTGTGTGGAGACATCAGAGAGGGCACCCATCTAATACCTCCAGCAGCTGAGAAAACCCCAGTGTTTGGGATGAAAGCTCCCCTGTCTGGTGGCAGAGTCCTACGGTGGCAAAAAGCCCAAAAGTCAAGTAATTGAGGGGCAAAATGAGCAGGCAAAGGAAACAAAGCAGACAGAAGATTCCAACATTACATTCCTATTTTGGGGACAAAAAGGAGCAAAGCATGGAACAGGAGGAAAACAGTGAAGTCAGAACTCCTGCACCAAAAGCTTCAAAAGAAAATACAAGCTGGTTACAGGCCATAGAGGACCTTAAGAAGCAGATAAGGGAAGTGGAGGAAAAATTGGGAAGAGAAATGAGAACAATGTAAGAAAATTATGAAATGAGAGTCAACCACCTGACTGAGGAAAATAACACCTTAAAAAATGTACTATTATTAATACCATCTTACATGTAATTGGGAAATAAGATATACAAGCACTGAGGCATAGAGACCCACTGGAAAAGTCGAAAGGGGTATGGGAGAAAATATGGGAGAGAGCAGATTGGAGGAGGGGATATCCTGTGGGATCACTATTTTGGGGTGGTGGGTAGGGGAAAAACAGAGAGAAAATTTGTAACTCAAAATCTGGCAGAAACGAATGATGTAAATCAGAAGTTAATAAAGCATTAAAAAAAAAAGAGGCAGTAGAGAGCACAAAGGCCATCTAGCCCTGAGCTACACCAAGGTTAAGATATCATCAGAGTATTTAATCCCCAAGGAGAGGTCTTTTCTCATTCTTGACCTGAGGTAAATTCTCAGCAATCTCTGTTCCTGAGGAGACAAAACTTAACAAAGCCACAATATACACTGCCAGTGTCCTCATCAATTCACTCTCTGCCTGCAGAACAGTTTCAAGACCCCTGAAAACATCAGCAAGACCCTCCTTCAGGATTTCTGTAAACATACAACAAGAAAATCCTTCTTCAGGACTTCTGAACCAATAGCAAGGTTCCAGAACCTCTGCAACAACAGCACTGTCCTTCACCAATGGGCGAATCTGGCAAAACAACATCAAAACAGACAGACAAAATATAGGCATCACAGTCATGTCTCCTCGATGAAGTGCCCACCAGAAATTATACACCAAAGCCCCCTAAAACCTGCCAGAAGGGGCCCCTACCAGGGTCCCTGGAAACCACCTAATAGGCCATAATAGTGAGGGAACTTTTCACGTATTGCTAGAAACATACCCCAGAGACAAGTCTGTTCTTGTTAGCCCAGATACAAGTCAGTTCTTGTTAGGCAACCAAGACTTTACTAGAAATGACACCCCCTCCCCAGCCACATTTTGTTGATTAGCAACACCTAGTTCTATAAAAATGCATCTTGCAGAAGGCTCAGGGCTGTCTTCCCTATTGGGGATGCAGTTACCACGGTTAATAAACACTCCTATCAAATTATAATTGACTTTGCTGTCATGTCCATTTCACTTGGAGGTCCCACCTAAATAGCCTTTGGCTTTGTATTGACAGCTAGACCAGGCTCCCTGGAAGGCTGGGAAAGCAATTTGACACTAGGGGGTGGCCACTGAGAGATGTTCCTTGGCCCCAGGCTTGTATTGCTTTCCTGAGAGAACCAGGAACCTGAGTCCTTCCCCAATTCTTTCAATTGGATCCAAGAGTGTTCCTTTAGGTGAGTACTCATGAAGCGTAAAAACACCTAGGAGGTGATCAACAAGAGATGTTCCTCGGCCCCAGGTAGAGTAGGTGGCTAAGCTGGATGGGCGTAACAGCCCCTACTGGCCTCCAAGGTCGAGACACTGTCGGAGTGCCTTTTCTTTAGGTATTAACTTTAATTGTCTACTTTAATTACCTGTTTTTTTTTCTTTAGGTTTATGTATTCTGTGTGTTTGTTACTAGATGTCACTGTAACCTTAATTTTTGTCTTTACCTGTTTTTTTATTAAGTGTTGCTGTAACTTTGTTTTTGTAGCTTTAACCCTTTCTTTATGTGTCCTGTGTGTCTGTCACTAGGTGCTGCTGTAATCTTAAGTGTGCTGTAACTTTAACTTTTTGTCTCTGTCCCTGGCCAAGTCCAGGAGAGTAATTGCTTGGCCCCAAGTCTCAGCCCGGGGAGCCATTGCCAGAGATCAAAAGCTCAGTCTCCTGCCAGCTCCCTGTCCCCAGAAACAACCACCCCATCAGGGCTCTTCTCCCTCCACCCCTGGGATCTGACCAGCCTACCACTGGGACAACTGCCAACAGTCACTCCGGGGGCTCGGTTGCTCCACCTGGGATCCCCAAAGGGAGGGAGTGAACTTTCAAAATCCAAAAATATCCGTGCAAGGGGCCGCCAGAGAGACAAAAACGCTGCCGGAGTGTGTTCTGTTGTTTTGTGTATATTCCATCTGTCTGTAACTTTCGTTTTGTCTCTGCCTGCATTTCTTTCGGTCTCTGTAACTTTAATATCCTGTCTGTGGGATTGTGTAAAGAAATTTCTAAATCTGCCACCCTGTAAATTTTTTTTTAAAAAGCAGCTGAAAGCACCCAAGCGGTAAGAAATGCTATACCTCTGCTAGAAAGATTAATAATCTCTTAAGGAATGGCTGTTTGCAGAAAACCATTTCTCCTTCTACTCCTTGAACTCCAGCCAAAGTTCTCAAAGTAGAAAGACAAATGGACAGAGAGAGAATGAGAAATTTCTCCCGTAAAATCTATCTAAGGGAAAAGGGGTCACTTCAATGATCAAAGAGAAGTAGGTTTCCAAGCTGCACTTTGAAATAGGACTAACATTTAACCCTTTCCTGGGACACAGAAAGAGAACTGTGCAACATCATCTGGAATATAGATCCAGTTAATTGAATTCATTCTGGTTACTATTTGGCACCAAGAAAAATTTTAGTTTTACAAAAACTGAAGTTTAAGGTCACCAGATTGGTTATTCAATTGTTTTTATTTTTTAAGACCATGATTGTATGAGAAGCAGTTTCTCTAAAGTCTTGAAGTAGATCTGAAATTTTAAAGGCATGAACACCTAAGAAAAGTTTATTTGAGCAAAAGGTCAAAAAGAAAATTCCACTAAGATTCTCCTCCCCACAGTCCTACCTCTGACAAGGCTAAGGGCTATGGTGCCTTCTCACTGTTATTCAGCTCTGACCAGACCAGTGCCACAGTGACAAGTTACAACTGCTAAGATTCTCTTCCCTGTGCTCCCAGTTCTTCTTAGCTAGGGCTCCGGAGCCCTCCCCTGTCATCCAGCTCTGCCAGAGCTGAGGAGACAGTAAGAGGTTTGAACGATTAAGATTTTTTTCTCCCTGGTGTCCTGACTATAACTGAGCTGGGGCTGCAATGAAGTTAATTTGAGTTAACTTCCTCCAAAAAGTAAAATGGGGGAAGGTACAGTAGCTACATCAGAGCTACATGGGCTTGTCATCTGCCTACCTGAAAGGTTAAATCCCTGAAATAGAACATTTTCCTGGATGACATGGGAACAGTTAGACAAGGAAAAAGAAGCTTGTGAAACAAAGATGCACAAACAAGTTAATTATTATCCCTTATACTAAGTGTGTGATACATCTGAGCTACTAAAGTATGTGTTAGATCTGAGCTATTCAGTCTAAAATTATATTCTTCCCACAGCCTAAATAGTTTAGTAAAAGGGTACTTGGCCTAGCTCAACAGCCTTAGATCCACAGGTACCCTAAAGCCCACCCCTCTAAGTAAGCAAAGCCTAGAGTTTCTACTTCAAGTTCCCCAAACCCTCCCCTCAATGCTCCAGACTACAACTTCCTGGCACTCCCCAGTTGAGCAGTGCCCTACCACTCCCATAACCAGGGTCTGCTACTGGGGAGATGAGCAAAAGGGAGGAGAAAATGAGGTCAGAAGTCAACTAGCCTCTTTACTTGGTAAGACCAATCATTCTTATATGTAATTTGGAAATGCAATTAATATCATCTCTCAGTTTATATTATTGTTGTATTACTACACTGCATATTGTAAAACCTGAGTGATCATTGTGAGTCAGAAAAAGCAATTTTTAATATTTTATTGATTTTGCAAACCCTGACTTGTAATATGTATATCTGCTATTTACAAAAAGGGGTGTTCACACTTTTCTAAGTCTGTCTTTGTTTAAAAGGAAGTTTCAATTAAGATTGTTTAAAATTGTAAGATTGTTAACTAAGCTATTTTGGGCTACTGTTTATATCAGCAAGCACCCCAAGCATCCCCAGGGTGTCTGCCAACACAGGTTCTTAGATCTGCTTTGTTAAAGGAAAGGAACTCAAAATGGGTTAACAATCTTCCTTTAATCAGCCAAATATGTATCATTTACCTATTTCAGGGGAAAAAGGTCAGCACCCCGAACTTCAGAATATACAGACAGAATTATCAAGAAAGAAACAGATGAAGTAGACAGATTTCCAAACTGTCCAACCATTACATCCATACCAAATCAACATCTGGATTTTTCAAATCCGGGGGGCTCACAACAACGGCTTCCCAGAGTCTCATCTGATCAAATCACAGAACACTTCTCAAAGTGAGCCCCAAAACAAAGCTACACATAAGGGCTTATATAGCCTTCTCCTGGCTCAGAGAATGTAACAACCTTTTGGATCCACTGGCCAATCAAAAAGTATCTACTGAAAAACAAGCCTCCCATCCTAGGCTCCAGGTGCACTTTAGTCTAGGGGCAGGGAAGATCTTAAAATTTTACATTCCCATTACACTGTTTTAATACTAAAAACTAAAATTGTTAATTGATTGCTGTATGTGGAAAGGAAGAAACTGGATGAAAACTTGTCTGACTAGTTCTGCCCATTCAGAGCAGTCTCTCCTGCTTAGAATTCATATAAATCTTCTTTATGTTGTAACATTGTCAAATCCCCTAGCAACTATTTTTATTAGGCAAAGTCATTCAACCTGAGAAAGAAACTTGTTTTAGTCATGTAGTTTTTAAATGAACCTAATTTGCTAAGAAGTTGCAGAATTAAAAAGGATTTCTATCAATTGGCTTTATTTCAGAAGGAAAGATGATAAATGGAATTCTTTACATTTATGAGACCTGATAAATTTTTATTGCTTATTCCAACTCCATGAGAATAGAAATAATTTTAACTGGCTCTAAACTGTGATTGGGGAAGCTTGTTGTTTAAAGCAAAAAGCACTTGGGACTGTAACTAAATTTTATTTTGAGTCTGATTGGGTATAGTTGTCTGCATTAAATCAGTGTCTGAGAGAAAATGCCACTAGCTACTCAGAGAAATGTGATCCTGTACTGTTAACAGGTGGAAGTCTATATTTGGTAAAGGCCAAAGGGACAATCTTAGCCTCTGTCTGTGATGGTATCCCTCCTGGCTCAGTTTACGCATGAGGTTCCTTTGAAAAGGAATGCTTCCCACCTATTCCTGAGTTTAGCTGTGAGATGGAACAGATGCTGCATGGTTGGATATCTGTAACTGTACCTGAATTTAAACAGAGCCAAGGATGTTTTCTCCTGGCATATTTGGAATGTCACATGTCCCTGCTTTTTCCCCTCTATAACAGGTTTCTATGCTCAGAGCAAGTAATCAGTAAAAGATATGAGTTCCTTCATGTTAGCTTACTGGAAAATCTAATATTATTTTTCATCTAGAATTAGAACATGTATAGAAAGTTATGCAAACTGCTTAAGATCATTCAAAAGTTTTCAACTAACTTCCTTTATGAAGGTTTAGTAATCATTTATAAATCTTGAAAGTGTTTTGAAGAAGGAAAATACTTTAAGAAATTTTTAAAATCTCAAGTGTGATTTTAAGAGACCCACTAAAACCTCCATTTGCAAGACATGTTTATTGCTGAATTGATGTAACATGTTGTAAAGGACAAGAGAACTGTTTTGATCTGAATTTGTAGTTATTCCATCATCCAAGCAAGAGTTAAAATTCATTCCCCTTTTTGAAACTGTTTGATACCCCACCTCCTATTGTACTGTGGGTGATGGATGCTGTTATGGATGATTGCTAAGGATTTAAGTCCCTCCAAGCTCTTCAAAATGTCCAGATCATGTGGTGTACCAGGCCACTACTCAGTCACCACCCCAGGATCCTGCACCTAACCCTTCTGCTGTTAAGGTGGCCGGAAGAAAAGCCTGGTTCCACCGCTCACACACAACGGCTCCTCCCAACCCAGCAGACCTGTGGGTAACAGAGCCACCTGGTGACTTACAACTGAAGATAAGAGACTGTCCTGATGCTCCTGTTCCTGGCATTCCTACCTTTGGCCGGTTCCAACTCCTATGCTCCCACCTTGTACTCTTGGACTCTTACTAAGACAAATGATGGGACTTTAATTGCAAAGAATGTGACTTATGGGCAGCCCACCCTCTCCTTTGATCTCTGTGCCCTGCTTGACCCCAGGTTCATGTTGTTTCCCATGTTTCATAAATTACCTGTCCACCAATGTTAGGAAAAGGTTTTCAGAGACTTGGCAGAAGAAATTAATGTCCAGGGACAGACTGGACCACATCATGTGGGATTACATCCACCCCTGAGATACTTCAACTCTGATCTCATCTGGGACCTCAAACTCCCTAGAATTGGCAACAGACAGCTTCAGGAGCAACCAGGCAACCTCCAGCTTCTCTTCACACAGTGTACTGACCTTTTACAGGAAAACTAGGTAACGGGAGGACCCTGTCTCTGGGACACAGGAGACCAGGATATTTCCCTTTCTAGTCACTGATAAATGCTCCAAAACCAGCACAGTCTAGAATGAAGATATTCCCTCTGATAGCAGATTGAGAGCGAACAGAGGAAGTGTCCTTACCCAGGAAGAGCAGGTTCTGAGCATTCTCCAGCATGACCTCCTTGTACAGCTCCTTCTGAGGAGAATCCAAAAGGCCCCACTCCTCTGGGGTGAAGTCCACAGCAACGTCCTGGAATGTCACCGACTCCTACATCACCAAAAGTCATAGGATTTAGAGCTGAAAGAGCCGCAAGAATGCCTGTAGTCTAACCCTCCTCAGGTGAGAGGAGGAAACTGAAGCAGAGAAAGGGAATTTACCCAAAGGTCATACCCTTGGTGAGTGTCAGAGTCAACATTTGAAGCCAAAGTCATAAAGAGCCAAATGGACTATTGAGAACAGCATTTGATATGGTCAGCTGGAATAAAGTTGAGAAATATCTTATTATAGAAAATGTCTTTGCATGGAATCTGGGACAAACTGTGTGTTTTATCTGGGAGGTAGGAGGATCTGTGGAAGAGAGAAGATGAGGCAAAATTTCTGCTTTCTCAGAACTGACAGAAGTGATATGCGATTAAAGCAAATTGTGTGAGGAATTTGTGAGAAGCTGGCAAGGACGGTGTATTCTGGGATTAGCATGGAGGAGGATTCACATTTGATTACAGAAAGGAGAGGAATGAAAAATATCACTTTTTGTTTATTTCCTGAGAGGGTTAAACAAATTCTTATCCAAATTAATCACAAAGATAATTCCAAAGAGATATTAATTACAATCTGGACTGCACTGAGTAACATGAGCCTTTCCAGCCTAGTGAAGGTGAGTTATCACTTGTTATGTTGAGGGATTGAGGGTCCTTTGGCTTTGAGGTGTTAGGGCCAAAACATCTTATGCCTTTTCTTTATGATTGCTTTTGTTTCACAATACTATATATTCCTTATTTATAATATTTAGTTACATAGAAATAAGAATAGCTGTCATGGAGAAAAGAGGGTTCCTTATTCATTAAAAAAAAATCAGTACTTAGTGGTTTTGTCTGAGTCCATGAAACAGTCATTACCAGGTTCCCCAGGAGAAAGAAAAGATGTAAAGATACCATTCGAATTCTGGAAACCTGGGAGAACAAAAGTCAAGAGAATGAGTTAAGAGGCCAACTGATGGACCATATACAGGAGAGGTTGGGCAAATCTGAAAATATCCCAATGCTCAGGAGAGGTCATCTATATTTCCAGTCTCCTACAAGCACAATGTGTGTTTGGCCTATGTGCTTGGAATATGATGGTCTTCCATTTCCATTGATTCCACGTGATTCACTTTATCAAAGATTCTGATGTTTGGGAACAATTCTCCATCATACATAGAAAACTGTCTTTTAACTTATCATTGTGATTTCTTCTTTAAACACCTGACTCATGGTCTATTTTTAATCCATATTTTACCCTTCCCTGTCTTTGTTCTATTATTTTGCCTTTGAACAATTGAGGTATTTATTGAACTTTTACACTTTTTTGTGATTCCCCAAAATGTAGAAATCTTTCTCTTTCACTAGGGTCTCTTGACCTTCTTCATTGCATAGTATTCATTGTGTGGGCTCTCACTATAGGAAGGCATTCCTTTTATTGATCTATAACTGATTTCTAATTTATTTCCTAATTTACACCCAACAAAAACTATTCCAACCTGTTTCCTTCTCAAGCCTCCCACAACATTCCTTCATCACAGTGAGATGGAGTTAGGACCTCCAAACCACTGTTCAAGGAGAAAACTTATCTGAGACATCTCAATTCTCACCTGGCTCAACTTCTTTGGGACTTCTCTGACTGACTTCTCCACAATGCTCCTGAATCGGATACCTTCTCCTCTCCTGGACCCCTCTTCATCATTCTTTTGTGTGGTGTCTTCCTCTGTTAGACTGTCAGTTCCTTGAGGCTAAGGGAGGTCTACAAGCCACCAGGAGAAAGACTTTCAGATAGAATGGAAAGGACACTAAAATATGCAAGACTATTCCTAAATGACTGGGAATGAGGAGGGAATGAAAGAATGTGTTCCAGAGAGCACTGGAGCTCAGGATACAGTCCAGGTGATCTATCCTGAAAATATGAGCTTAGCAATGTGGGAAAAAGGGGATGTTCAATAATAAAGAAGACTCTGACATATTTCTAGAAAGAAAACCAGGTGGTACCCCATTTAAAACAGCTCTGGATAATATAAAATATTTGGGAGCACACCTGCCAAAACAAACAGGAATTATGTGAACAAAATTATTTTTAAAATTTATACAAATATAATCAGATTTAAATAATTGGAGAAATATTAAATTTACATGTGTGGAAAATACCAATGTAATAAAAAGGACAATTTTACCCAAATTAATTTATATATTCAATTCTATCACAATTAAAGTACCAAAAATTACTTTACTGAATTAGAAAAAAATAAAATTCATTTGTAAGAACAGTAAGTCAGGAATATAAAAGGAAATAATGAAAAAAAAAGTTAAGGAAGGAGATTTGGCAGTGCCAGATTCTAAACTATATTACAAGACTGTAATTATCAAAACTATCTGGTAAAAGGCAATAGAAAGGCAGATCAGTGGAACAGAGTAGACATACAATTACAGCAACAAATAAATATACTAACCTTATATTTGCAAGTGTAAAGACTGAAGTTTGGGGGATAAGAATCCATTATTTAGTAAAAATTGCTGGGAAAACAAGAAAGTTGTCTGACAGAAATTGGGCATAGACCAATATCTTACACCATTTACCAATATAATGTCAAAATTCATATATGACCAGATATAAAGAGAGATATTAAAAGAAAATGTGAAGAACATGTAAACTATCTGATTTATGAATAGGTGAACAATTAATGAATGAACAAGAGATACAGAGCACTGGGAGCTGTAAAATGCATAATTTTTATTACATTAAATTGTAAAGTATAGCCAAGATCAGAGGGAAAGCAGAAAACTGTGGGAGGGAGAGGGAGGGGGGAGGGGAGAATTACAGTTTCTTTTATAATAGTCTCATATCTCAAATATATAAAGAACTTTGTCAAATCTTTAAGAATATGATTCAGGGGTGGCCAGGTAGCACAGCGAGTAAGAGCAGCAGCTCCAGTGTCAGGATGACCTGAGGATCGAATCCGGGCTCAGCCACTTAGCACCCACCCAGAAACACCTGGCCGTGTAACCTTGAGCAAGTTACTTGACCCTAATTGCTTAAAAAAAAAAAAAAGAATATGAGTCATTTCCTAATGGATAGTCAATGTATATGAACAGGCAGTCTTCTGATGAAGAAATCAAAACAATTTATAGTCACATAAAAAATTAATTATTATTGATTAAAGACAAATTAAAACAAACTTGAGAAGTGGCTAGGTGGCTCATGAATAGAGCACTGGCCCTGGAGTAAGGAGAACCTGAATTCAAATCCAGCCTCAGACACTTAACACAAAAACTAGCAGTGTGACCTTGGGCAAGTCACTTAACCCCAATTGCCCTGCCTTCCCCTCCAAAAAAGCAAACAAACAAACCCCCCCCAAAAAAACCCCACAACCTTGAGTTTTCCTTTCACACCTATCAGATTGGCTAAAGTGATTGAAGGGGAAAGCAACAGTTGTTGGAGGGGATTTGGAGAAACTGGGACACTAATTCATTGTGGGTGGAACTGTGAACGGATCCAACCATTTTGGAGAGCAGTCTGGAAATAGGACCAAAGAGTTATTAACCTGCCTAAACCCTTTGATACAGCAATGATCCAGCAATACCACTACTGGATCTGCTTCCAGAGCACTCACTGGCCCTGGAGTCAAGGAGACCTGAATTCAAATGGGGCTTCAGACACTTACTAGCTGTGTGACCCTATGCAAGTCACTGAGCACTGAGTGCCTCCCAAAAAAGAAAGAGAGAAAATCAGAACTAAAGAGATCATTTGCTTCTCAAACACAGTGAAGAGCAGAAATGCAGGTGTGAAAAATGACAAACCACAAAAGTGACAGTGACAACAGAAACACCATTAAGAGACTTTTCCCTAAAAGTACAAGAGGAGCCAGGGAGGAAGGAGGAAGTCTGGTAAAGGTAACAGTGAAGAGGACTGAATGGTGTGCCGCCCTGCCTGCAGGGGAAGGCCTGCTGGTGAGACCACATCACAGCATGGGAAGAAGCCTGCAAGGGGGCAGCAGGAGAGGGGCCAGAGAGAAGAGGGCAGCCAAAGTCTAACCATTCCATTCCACTTATATTTATTAAGCATCTTCTGTGCCCAGCACTATGGTAAACACTGGGGATAAGGAAAGGGCAAAAGACATCCCTTGCCTTCAAGGAGTTTAAAGTATGCAAACCAGGTACACAACAAATAGGAAATGAAAAAGGGAAGGCAAGATAATTAGGAAGGACAAGGGAAAGCTTCCTGTAGAAGTTGGTATTTGTGTAGGGACTTAAGGGAAGCCAGGAAGGTCAGCAGTCTGAACAGGAGTATTCCAGGCATGGGGGGAGCCTGGAGGGGAGAGAGGCCACAAGGCCAGAGTCACTGGACAAAATAATAGATGTTGGGGAGTAAGATGTAAGAAGACTGAAAAGGGAAGAGGGGGTTAGGCTATCATGGGTTTTTATTTTTAATTAATTAATTAATTAATTAATTTTTAGTTTTCAATATTCACTTTCATAAGTCTTTGAGTTTTCAATTTTCTTCTCCCTCCCCAAGATGCTGGGCAATCTGATAGAGGCTATATACCATACTGAATATATATATTGCTTTTTGGAGGGCAACTGGAGTTAGGTGATTTGCCTAAGGTCACACTACTAGTATTTGTGTTAAGTGTCTGAGGCCAGATTTGAACTCAGGTCCTCCTGACTCCAGGGCCGGTGCTCTATTCACTGTGCCACCTAGCCGCCCCAATATTGAACATATTTCCACATTACTCATTGTAAAGAAGAATTAGAAACAAAGGGAAAAGCCACAAGGACAAATTGACAAACAAAAAAGAACAAATAGTGTGCTTCGGGTCTGCATCTAGACTCCATCCTTCTGATGTGAACAGCATTTCCCATCACGAGCCTTTTGGACTTGTCTTACATTGCTGAGAAGAGCGTCGGTCACCACAGTGTGGCTGTGACTGTGCACCATGCTCTCCTGGTTCTGCTCACTTCACTCGGCATCAGTTCATAGAAGTCTTTCCAGGTTTTTCTGAAGTCTGCCTGCTCATCATTTTTTATAGCATAATGGTATTCCATTACAATCATATACTACAACTTGGTCAGCCATTCTCCAATTTTTGACAACCACAGAAAGAGCTGCTATTAATATTTTTGTACACCTGGGTCCTGTTCCCTTTTTTATGATCTCTTTGGGAAACAGCCCTAGAAGTGGTATTGCTGGGTCAAAGGCTATGCACAGTTTTATAACCCTTTGGGCATCATTATGATGGGCATTTAAATGAGAAACATGAATTTGTATTTGATCCTGGAGACAAGTGAGAGCCACTGGAGTTTCTTGAGTACAGGGGTGACGTGGTCAGAATTGCAATGTAGGAAAATCACTCTCATGGGTGAGTGGAAAATGACTTGGAGTGGGCAGAGCCTTGAAGGAGGCAAACCTACCAGCAAGATGTCTTAACAGCTCAGGTGTAAGGTGATATGGGTCTGTACTGGACTGGAGGTAGTGTCAAGAGAGAAGGGCTTTATTGTAGAGATGTGGTGAAGGTGAAATGGACAGACCTTGGCACCATACCGGACATATGGAGTCAGAGATAGTGGGGAGTCCAGGGTGACTCCTACATGGTGAGGGAAAATAGGGTAGTCCTCTACAATACAATGGGAAGGAGTGATTGGGGGAGAGAAAAGAAATTCTGCTTTGGACATACTGAGTTTCAGATATCTATTGGTCAACCAGTTTGAGACATCCCTAAGGAAGCAGAGATAGAAGAATGGAAATGAGCCTAGAGATAGGGACAGGAAAGGTAGATTTGAGCATCATCAACAGAGATGGTCATTCAGTCCATGACGAGATCACCAAATAGTATAGAAGAAAAGAGGACCCAGGACAGAAGCCCCAACGGACACCTAGGTATGGTTAAAGGCCATGCTCAGCAGGAGGGTCCAGCAAAAGAGAAAGGTCAGAGAAGGAAGAAGAAAATAAGGAAAGAGGGGTGTCCAAAATACCTAGAGAAAAGAAAGTATGGAAAAATAAAGATGGGAGGAAAGAGTGATCAAAAGTGTCAAATGCTGGGGTGGCTAGGTGGTGCAGTGAATGGAACACGGGCCCTAGAGTCAGGAGGACCTGAGTTTCAATCCCACATCAGACACTTAACACTTACTAGCCATGTGGCCTTGGGCAAGTCACTTAACCCCAATTGCTTTTTTAAAAAATGCAGTGAAGGGGAAAGTGACAAACCCTTCCAACATCTCTGCCAAGAAAACCCCAAATGAGTTCAGGATGAGTAGCACCAGACTGCACCACAAGAGAGGCAGGAAGGGGACCTATCACATGGCTGAATAAAATCACACCAGGATTCATTTGGAAAAGGAAAGATCTGCAAGAGGAAGGGAAGCCATGAACAGAAGGAAGGGCAAAGATGGAACCACACTCTCACATGATGTCATTAAGCAGCCGTCATCAAAGCTGCCTGACTTTGGTAAAATAACAGAGAGATAAATCAGAGGTAGAGAGTAAAGGAGGGAGATGCAGAAACTACAGAGCCCAGCAAGCCAGTGTTTGATGAAGAGAAAAACAAGCCATCCTGGGGAATAGGCGCTATTAGGTTTAAAAAAAAACTGCTGAAGAAACTAGGAAGAAAGTCAGGGAGGAAACAAGGCTTAGACCATCACCTGACACCACACTCTGCCATCCATCCACAGGGATGGTACTTTCTTGTTCAGTTCTTTCAGTCAGGTCCTACTTTGTAGGGTTTGTAGGGTCTCATTTGGGGTTTTTCTGGCAACGACACTGGAATGCTTTCCAGTTTCCTTCTCCAGCTCATTTTACAGATGAGGAACTGAGGTAAACAGGGTTAAGAGACTTGCCCAGGGTCATAGACAATGTGTCTCAGGCTAGATTTGAACTCAAGATCTTCCTGACTCCACACCTGGGCTTCCAAGGATTGTGCCTTCTACAGGGATACGTGACCTTAATATTAAAGATTATTTATGAAAAGATTAGGAGAGAAATACATCATGTACCTTCCACAAGTACAGGTAGGAGATGTATTCTGGGCCAAACAAGAGATAGAAGTCATTATAAAAATAAAATAGAAAACTTTGAAACTGAAAAGCTTCTGCACAGAAAACATGGTGCGTCCAGGACAAGAAAGAAAGGGGTCAAGGGGCAGCCAGATGGCTCAGTAAGTAAGAGCTCCTGCTCCAGTGTCGGGATGACCTGGGTCAAATCCGGGCTCAGATACTCAGCACCACACCCAGCAATAACTGGCCGTGTAACCTTGAGCAAGTTACTTAACCCCGATTGCTTTAAAAAAAAAAAAAAGAAAGTGGTCAAACGGGAAAACCAAAAACCTTGGTAGGAAATTTCTGTGATAAGGGTTTGCTGTCCAAGACACATAAACAATTAATAAAATGGGAGGAACATCCATTCCCCAATAGACAAATGGCCAAAAGAGATGAACAAGAAATTGTCCAAAGAAGAACTGCCCAGTGTTCCCATTAGGGAGTGACAGGTAAACCAAACAACAGCGCGGCTTCATCTCATATCCTGCAAACTTGCCCAAAGCAACAACTGGCAGCAGTCGATGTGGGAGGGGCTATGGGAAGGGGGACACGCTTAAAGCCAAGGTTGGAGGAGCTGGGAAATGGGAGAAGATCCTGAAGATCTGAGTTCAAATCCAACCTCAACCTCTTACTAGCTGTGTGATCCTGGCAAGTCACTGAATGTGGTTTCCTGACCATAGCAGACGCATATAAACACCCCCTTCCTGCCTCTCTGACCAGGGACACTGGTCTCCTGCCTGCCATCCTCCTGCCTTTCCAATGGTCATCTCTCATGCTGGGAATGTCCCTCCTCATCCCCTGGGCCTTCTGGCTTCAAGTATCAATGAAAATCTCACCTTCTTAAAAACTGCTTCTCAGAGGCCTCAAAGGGCTCTCCCTTCTATACTGTAGAGAGCTTGTATAGACACAGCTGCTTACAGGTTCTCTCCCCCATCAAACTGGGAGAGCCTTAAGGGAAGGGCCTGGTTTTCCTTCCTTTGTATACACAGTAGGTTAGCTCAGTGTCTCTACGCTTTCTAAAAGCTTGTGGACTTCACCTAAGAACTGCTAAATGGGAAGGATTCAGAGACCTGGGAAGACACGTGTGGCCTGAGGCAGGGGGACAGGAGCAGCCCCAGGAGGGCCATGTCTGCCCTGCCAAGGCCCAGAGCTGGGGGAGCCTTCAGGGCTCTGCTGCAGGCCCAGCCAGGCAACACTCACGGTCAAGGGGTTCCTGGCCCTTCAGCTGGTAACAGGGAGAGCTTGGCCACAAGAGCCAGAGGAGGGGAAGGGCCATGGATGGACAGGACCCCCACAGAATAAAGAGGAATGAGTGAGGGGGTCGTCCTTGGGCCTCAGGGATCATGAGGGAAAACTTAAACACCAACATGGGAGGGCAGCAATTGGGGGGCAAGATGCCAAAGTTTCAGTGAATCAGTTTAAAACACAGAAGAGAGAGCAGGGCAGTGTTGATACTGTTTCCATTTCCTGCCTGTCTTTGCAATGAAACAGTCCTTAGGCAGGGCATTGCCACCCTCACAGACAGTCCTCTGGGTCTGTGGAAATGGCCTCTGGCTGAGGTCGGCCCAGTCTGAGGACAGTGCACTCACCTGGGCTGAGGGTCTGCAGCTCCCAGGGGCCATTCCCTCTGGCTCCAGGCTCCCTGCTTGGGCCAGGCCTTGGTCCTCTGCAAGCTGAGCTGGGGAGACTGAAGGATCCCAGGGGGGCAGAGGGCATTTCTTTCTCATCCTGGGCAGGAGGCTGGCCTACAGGGATTTACAGAGGGTGAGGTCCCACGGGAGTTACAAAGCCCTTGGTTCTGCCCTCAGAGGAGAGACCCCAACACACAGAGGGAGGGAGAAGGAAGGCAGGGCCAGTTTGGAGAGGAAGCTGGTCTAAACAGGAAGACTCCTTCCCTCCATCTCCTGCTCCTCCTCCTCTGTCCCCTTCCCCTCCCCCATTCTCCTTCTGAGATCCAAGAGGCAGAAGGGATCTGGGATCCCAGGTGTGATGAGACCAGTCAGAGCCTCAATGGCTCCTGACTCAGAGCTCTCCCTCCAGCTGGTCCTCTGCCCTCCCTGCCCCACCTCTCCCATACCAACACACACACACACACACACACACACACACACACACACACACACACA
>NW_027186328.1:53242-66682 GCF_028583685.1 Petaurus breviceps papuanus
ACACACACACACACACACACACACACACACACACACACACACACACATACATTATCTAGACAACAGACTGACTGCTTGATCCAGGGAGGAGGGAAGCTTAGGAAGGTTTGGGATGGGGAGGGCTTTGGGATGGAGTCATCAGGGAATGACCAGGGGAAGCCTGAAGCTGGAAGACCAAATCCAGTCTGGGATTCAGCCCCTTTGCAGGGGCCTGAGGGCTCTGAAAGAAGAGGGGCAGGGGAGCAGGAGGCCTGAGGAAGGGGAGCACAGGTGGGGGCTGGGAGGAAGACATTCTAACCCAGTTCATGGCAGGGAGCTCAGGGACACTGCAGGGACAGAAGAGCTCCAGGGGGACAATGAGCCTGGGAAAGCAGGAGGACTGTGTCCTGGGGTCTGACTAGGAGCTGGGGAGGCTCCTGGGGCCCTCTGGGGGAGCTTAGGTCTGGAATCCCTCAAAGGAGACCAGACACAGGGAGCCAGTGCTGGGATCTGATAGGGAGGCAGCCCAGGGGCTGCGGGTCCAGGGGAGGGGGGACAGGCAGGAGCTTTGGGGCCTGGGGAGGGTGACCGAGGACCTTGGGAAGTGATTGGAGTCTGTAGTGAGGTAGGGGCCAGGAGCTTATCCAGAGGCCAGGTCAGGGAGGAAGGATCACTCCAGATGGAAGAGGAGGGCACTCACCACATGGTCAGAGGTGGAGGGTGAGACCCAATGGTGGGAGCAGCCAGCAGAAGCCAGGAGGTGGGGGTGTGGCAGGGGGGGCTGGCTCAGACCAATCTGGGGCCTGCACCCACAGAGCTGGGGTCCAGAAGGCAGAGAGATCTGAGCTCTGAGGGAAGGAGGCAGAGACATGGGAGCTCCGAGGGAAGGCAGAGACATTGGAGCTGTGGGGGAAGGCAGAGATCGTTCAGCTGCAGAGGAAGAAGGCAGCCCAGTCTCAGCCCAAGTTCCTGTTTCCAGCCAGCCCCTGGCGAGGGTCCTCCCACCCTCTGCCCAGCCTCTGAGGTCCCCAGGATGGGCCCTTTTCCTCCAATCACACCCAGGGCAGGAGCTCAGGACCCTGCCTGCCTCTCCTCCCCAAGCCCTGCCCTCCCTCACCTGGAATTCCTTGGCCACTGGGATGAGCCCTCTCCTGACCTAGACCCCTCCCAGGCCCCCAAACTCCACCCCAGGCCTCTGATTGCACCTGGGCCACCCCCACCCCCCACCAGGCTGGCCAGCTCCTCCTCCCCATCACTACCACCTGATTCCTTACTGGAGAAAAAATTAGGGAGTTTAGGAGGTGGAAGGGGGAGAGCAAGGAAGAGACAGCCTGCAGATTTCCAGGAAAGCAAGAGATTCACAGCAAAACAGGGCTTAGCTTCAGAAGGCAGGTTGCTCACAAAATGTGGCCACTTTGGACAGCACATCTCTCCTGACTTAAATCAGAATGGGGCTCACTTAAGGTCAGATGCATTCTCCTAGGTTGCTGTTTGTCTTTCATTCTCTGAGGGGACCCTGACATCAGGAAAGTGATGCCCCGATACACAAGTGAATTGCATTGGAGTGAGGGAGGGATGAACAAAGTCACCAGCCTCCCTTTGTCCTCAGGAGCCACCTGGGCCCAGTGGTGAGATATGGATCAGGACACCTGGGGATGGCCCGGGATGCAGTGGGAGACCATGGCCTGCTTAGGCTAAGGTCTTTAACAGGAGGATAATTGGGATGTTTGACCCTCTGAGGGTAGATCAGGCCTTAATGCAAAACGTGCTGTAAATTTGGCATTTCAGACGATGTGTTTAGGAGGTGTGAGAATGAGAATTCAGTGTAACTGAGTCAGAACTGCCCCATCCCACCTTCTGAATGGAGGCCATCTAGACAGTCTATCATATAAGATAATTAACTGAATTAATGTCTTTCAGCAACTTTGTTTCATGTTTTAATATTATACCATTATGTGATTATTAGGCTTCTAATTTTTCTCCTTTTGGGATTTGGGGGAAAATATTCTGTTTTATAAGGAATGCTATTAATTTGAAAAAGGATTTCCAGAAGGTTATATAATTGTTCCCTTTGAAAATGAGCTCTTCTTAGCTCTGGATACTTCAAAATTATGAATTAAGCTGTAAAAAGGTAGTTACACTCTTTAAAACTGTTATGTATTTAATTGGGTGTGTTTTGCTTTAAAATGAATTATAATTTTTACCACATGATGAATTCTTGTCCTGGAATCTTAAGTCTTTACACCTGTCAGATACAAGGTGATTGTGTTACCAAGATAAGGTCAAAATGGATACATGACCTAGATAGATAAAAAGAGATATTTTTACAAGAAAATTAAAAGAGCGGGGAACATGTTGTTTATCACTTATGACTTATGGGTTTATCACTTGGACTTATGGAAAGGTGAACAATTTATGAACTTAATATAGAGGAATATTAGGTGTATAATGGATAATTTCAATTACATTAAATTAAAAGGTTTTTCTACAAAGGAAACAAATGTAGCCAAAGATTAGAAGAAAACAGAAAATTGGGGAAACAATTATGGACAGTTTATCAGATAAAGGTCTCATATCTGAAATATGCAAAGAACTTTGTAAAATTTATGACTAGGATATATTCCCCAATTGACAGTCAAAGTATATGAATAGAAGCTTTCCAGTGAAAAAATCGAAGTCATTTATAGTAAGATTTTTTAAAATGGCCTAATTCATTGTTGATTAGAGAAAGACAGATTGTAGCAATTGGCCAAAATGATAACAGAGGAAAGTGACAAATGTTGGAGAGCATGTGGAAAAATTGGGACATGAACATTGTTGGTGGAATTGTAAAATGATACATCCATTTCAGAGAGCAATCTGGAATTATGCCCAAAGAGTTATTAAACTACCTGTACCCATTGCCCCAGCACTGCCGCTGTGTCTATCTGTCTGTTTGAAAATTTGTCTATTTCCAAAGACAATGAGGGAAAGGGGAAAAGTACCAACATCTTCTGAAATATTTCCAGCCGTTCTCTTTGTGGTGGCAAAGAATCAGAAATTGCAGGGATGTTCATCAGCTGGGGAATGTGGTATATAATTGTGATAGAGTACAAATGAGGAATTCAATGATTTTAGAAAAAAACATGGAAAGTATGAAATGAGGAAGAGTGAAACCAAGGGAACATTTTATCCAGAAGCAGAAGGGAACAATGTATCCAGAAGCAGAAGGGAACATTGTATCCAGAAGCAGAAGGGAACACTGTATCCAGAAGCAGAAGGGAACATTGTAATCAGTTTATTTATTTAGTTTTAGTTTTCAACATTCATTTTCACAAGTTTTAAATTTTCTCCCCTTCTCCCCTCCCAAGGTGGCATGCAATCCAGTAAACACTCTACATAAACATTCCTGTTAAACACATTTCACATTAGTCATGTTGTATAAAAGAATTAGAACAAATGAGAGGAACCATGAGAAATAAAAATAAAACAGAAAGAGAAAATAGTCTGCTTCAATCTGCATTCTGACTCCATGCTTCTTTCTCTAAATGTGGATGGCATTTTTCATCATGAATCTTTTGGAATTATTTTAGGTCCTTGCCTTGCTGTGAAGAGCTAAGTCTATCAAAGTCAGTCACCACACAGTGTGACTGTTACTGTGCACAATGTCCTCCTGGTTCTGCTCACTTCACTCAGCATCAGTTCATATAAGTCTTTAGAGGTTTTTGTGAAGTCCACCTCTTCATCATTTCTTATAGCACAATAGTATCCCATTACATTCATATACTACAACATGTTCAGTTATTCCTCAACTGATGGGAATCTCCTCAATTTCCAGTTCTTGGCCACCATGAAAAGAGCTGCTATAAATTTTTTTATACACATAGATCTTTTCCCCATTTTTATGATCTCTTTGGAATATAGCCCTAGAAGTGGTATTGCTAGGTCAAAGAGTATGCACAATTTAAAGCCCTTGTGGGCCATTCCTAATTAAAAAAAAATTTTTTTTATTAGAACACAAATACAGAAAAGAAACAAAAACATATTATAAACTTAAATATTGGAATTTAAATACAAAGTTAAGGGGAAAAGTATATGTAGAACATAGGAGAGCATTCAAAATATGTAATAATAGATTTTCATTTTGAGAAAGCCTGTATGATAAATAATACTTGTGTTGAGAAGAGTCCATCTTTGCTTCCTTGTGACTTTTGTTCTCTGCTGTACACTTTTTTATTTGTTCTTTTTTCTTCCCTCCCCCAGAAGGCTACAATAAAGTTTAGATATATTTCTCTACAGCTATAGATATATACCTACACGTATACATATATACATATATAGTCATACTTTCCCAAACCTATTCTACTCCTGATCTTTTTTTAATGTATGATTATATCTCGTTTCCTATCCCTCTTGTCCCCTCTACTTTTCTACCTACTACCTTGTCTTACTATAACTTGCCTACCCCCTCCAAGGATCCCTCCCCTCTCCTCCCATTCCCATAAATCTTTTTTTTTTTTTACTTCCAAATATTTATTTTTTTTTAAAGCAATCGGGGTTAAGTAACTTGCTCAAGGTTACACGGCCAGTTATTTCTGGGTGTGGTGCTGAGTATCTGAGCCCGGATTTGATCCAGGTCATCCCGACACTGGAGCCAGTGCTCTTACTCACTGAGCCGCCTGGCCATCCCTAAGCAATTGGGGTTAAGTAACTTGCTCAAGGCTACAGGGCCAGGTGTTTCTGGGTGGGTGCTAAGTGTCTGAGCCTGGGATTCGATCTCCAGGTGTTCTCAACACTGGAGCTGGTGCTCTTACTCGCTGTGCTACCTGGCCGCCCCTGCTTCCAAATATTTATTAGTGATTCGTATAAACATGAACTGTGTTGTCACAATGGCAGTGAGGAGAGGAAAGCTCAGGGGCTGGATTCCTCGGTACAAGCCCCAGGACTAGCCCAGGCATGGCGACCATTTGCAAGGAGTTGGCACTGCAGGTGAGGTCAGTGCGTAGAAGAGGATATCTCGAAGAACGGGTTACCTGTGTAGCCAGACATTGCAAGTACCCATCACAGGACAATCTTAAAGGAGCTGGTGAAGTCAGGTGAATGCGAACATTTTGGAACTCTGAGAGGTTGGTGGGACCGTCCCTGTCAATGTCAGACTCTTCTAAGATCTTCTCAATGAGCTGATTCATCTCAGAGGAGCTGAGTTGAGTGTCCTGCCCCTCTCCAGTAAGGCAGTTCACAAGCTGCTTCAGATCATCTTTGTTCAAGGTCCCATCATCATCAAAATCGAAGATGCGGAAGGCATAGTGGGACTTGATTTCAGGGGTAGCTGCGTCACTGAAGACACTGAAGAGGTCCAAGAAGTCTTCAGAGCTCAAGCTCTCTCTTTCTGGTGCTGTGGAGAACACACGGCAAATACGTTCCTTGAAGGGGGTTGGCCTTAAGCTCCGTAAGTGTTAAGATCTGCTCAGTAGATACTCGGACTCTCAGAGAATCTTCCACACTCCGAGACTCTGGAGGAAGCAGACTACTAAACCTCTTGTGGGCCAGGAGAATCACCTGCTTCGTCAGGAGTTAATTCCTGGTACTCTGTCAGTAGCTCCTTGGAGAGTCGACTGGCGGAGCTGCCCATAGCCTTGCTACACTCTCCGGGTCTACACCTAGTGACTCCACCAACTCAGATCCCGAACAGCAACAACTTTCCTACTCACTTCCGCCTCTCTGGTCCCCATTCCCATAAATCTAAACACCCTTCTCTACCTGTTTTATCTATTCCCTCTAACGATCCTTCGCTTGTCCTCGCCCCCCTTCCTATGCCCCTACCATTTTATCTCTTCTGAATTTAGAAGACTTTTGTACTCTTCTAAATATATATGTATTGTTCCCTCTTAAACCCATTCCTGATGAAAGTACATTACCAGAACTACCAGCCCTCCTCCCCCATCTAATTCCTCTGTACCAATTCTTCCTTTTGCACCTCAAATAATTACTCTTTTAAGCTATTCCTAAATTGTTTTACTTTTTAAAATTCCTATCATTCTCAGGCTTACTCCAATCTATCTCATAAATGACCCAATTATTGATAAGAATCTTAGATATACATTTCACATATATAAAAATTAACAATCTGTCCTTAGTCCCTTATAGTCAGTCTTTGTAAGATTTGGTTCTTATATGTTGAATCTTCTCTTAATTTCAGGATTTTTAAAACAAAGTCTTGAAAGTTTGAGAGTTTATCAAATACCTATTTTTTTCATTCAGGATAATATTATTTATTTATTTATTTTTTTTTTTTAAAGCAATTGGGGTTAAGCAACTTGCTCAAGGTTACACGGCCAGTTATTATTTGTGTGGGGGTTAAGTATCCAAGGCCGGAATCGACCCTAAGTCTCCCAACTCTGGGGCCGGCGCTCTTACTCACTGCGCCACCTGGCCGCCCCTCAGGATAATATTTAACTTGGCAGTTTTGAAGCCCCAGTTCTTTTGCTCTTCCATATGTTGAGTTCGAAGACCAGTGGTTCTTTAATGTCTTGGCTGCTAGATCTTGCAGTAATTCTAATTGTGGCAACATCATATTTAAATTGTTTTAATCTTGAGGCTTTTAATATTTTTTCTGAGCTTGGGGTTTCAGAATTTGACTATGATATTCTTATGAGTTTCCCCCATAGGATCTCTTTTAAGTGGTGATCAATGGATTTTTTCTGTTTCCACTTTCCTCCCTTGTTCTAATGCTTCAGGACAATTTTCTTTCGTTATTTCTTGTATTACTGTATCAAGATTCCTTTTTTCCTGTAACTTTCAGTTAATCCAATTATTTTTAAATTTTCTCTTCTTGATCTATTCCAAAATCTTTTGTTTTTCTTAAAAGATACTTCATTTTCTCTTCTATTTTTCGTTGTAAATATTTTTTTGTCTTTATTAATTTGTTTGTTTACTTTACAAGATTCAGTTCCACAATTTCTTGAGTTTAAAATTTTCTCCCCCTCCCTCTTCTTCCCCCCCTTCCTGCCCCACCATGGCAGCATGCAGTCAAGTATAGGATCTGCAAATACTTTCACATTAGATATTAGTCAGGTTATAAAGAAGGATTGTAATAGATGGAATGAAAAATGGGAAAGAGGAAACAAAACCAAACAAGAAAAAGAGAGCAGGTAGTTTGCTTCAATCTGCATTCAAACTCTGTTCTTTCTAGTTCTTTCTCTTTCCATCATTAGTCTTTTGGAGTTGTCTTATAACCTTCCATTGCTGAGAAGAGTCCAGTCTATCAGAGTTGGTCATCACACGTACATTGTGCTTGTAATTGTGTATAAATTCCTCTTGGTTCTGCTCTTCTCACTTAGCATCAGTTTGTAGAAGCCTCTCCAGGTAAATATGAAGTCTGTCTGTTCCTCGTTTCCTATAGCATATTCATATTTTGAATATTTTAAATGATACTTTAATGACATTTCATATCATCCAAAATATTCATATTTTGTTTAATCATTTCTTGATCTCATAATTTCACTGGCTTCACTTTGCCCAATTCTCATTTTCAAGATGTCATCATCTTCCTTAAGATTTTGGATTTCCTTTTCTAATTGGTTAACTTTCCTTTCATACCCTTCTTGTTTTTCTTGGATTATTCTTATTTTCTTTTTTAGTTTTTCCTCTATCTGTGTCATTTGATTTTTGAAGTCTTTTTTAAGATCGTCTATTAATTCTTTATGGGCTGGTGACAATTTGACATTACTCTTTGGGGTTTCTTTATTTCAATATCCTCCTCTGAAGATGAACCCCAGCCATCTCTATTCCCAAAATAGTTGCCTATGGTTGGATTCTTTTTCCTTTGCCTGTGCATTTTTTTGTGTATTATTCATTTGTAATTGATATTTGTAATATTAATTATTTGTAATCACCTCTATCCCTGGAATATGGGAAATAGTTCCTCTTGCCCCAGATCTTCAGTTCTTCCCTCCAGCTCTTTGCAGCACATCTGGGTCTGATGTTTCTGGTCAGCACAGGTTCCCTCAATCTCCCCAAACTCAAATACCCAACACCCCTCACTATCCTGGAGGTAAAAGTTCTGGGGTCTGGGGCTGAGGCAGCCTCTCAAAAAAACTAACCCCAGGGCTTGCCGCTGGTTTAAGAGGCTTGCCGCTTGTGGTTCAAATGGAACCTCGCCTGGAGGGGTTTACTCTTCCCAGGGACCAACCTCTTCCTGAGATTATTTTTCTGATCTTCTCCAATTGTCCCAGGAGGACCCCAGTTATGCCCATTCTTATTTATCTCCACCCACACTTTGTTCACCCGAAGGTGCTATTTTAACTCTGTGGGAGAAAATCTTGAGAGCTTGGAGTGTTCTGACCTACTCTACCATCTTCCCAGAATCCTCCACAATTTCTATTTTTTTTAAAGGAGTTCTTTTGGTCAGTGAATTTTTGTGCCTCTTTTTTCCATTTGGCCAATTCCCTTTTTTTCTTCTTAAAAATTATTCTAGTTTTTAATATGCACTTCCATAAGATTTTGATTTTTGAATTTTCTTCCTCCCCCTCCACAAGACGGCACGCAATCTCATATAGGCTTTATTTACTTAGACGTTCATATGAAGTATAGTTTCACATTAGTAAAGAAGTTAGAGCTAATGGGAGGAACCCTGAGAAAGAAGGAACAAAACAACAAAAGAAGATGAGAACAATGGTCTGCTTCCTGCGGATGTGGATGGCTTTCCCATCTTGAATCTTTGGGAGTTGTCCTAGACTGTCTCTATCCTAATCTTACTTGGTATCTCAAGTCTATACTTCTTTCTTCATTGTTCCCTTAAATTCCGGAACAATTGGTGGGGGATAAAGGGAAAGGAATAAGCATTTAAATACACCTACTGTGTGTCAGGCACTGCACTTTTTATACACATATAATTATATATATAATTTCATAAATAATTTCTCATTTGATCTTCACAACATCTCTGTGAGTTTGGTACTATTCATATCCCTGTTCTATAATTGAGGCAAAAATAAGTGAAGTCATTTGCCCAACAGCACACAACTACTCAGTATCTGAGGCTGTATTTGGAATCAAACCTTCCTGGCTCAAGTAACAGGGCTCTTACCAGTGAACTACTGGATGCCTCTAATTTCTTTTTTTTTAATTATTTTTCTTTTTTGCTTTTTGGGGGGCAATTGGGGTTTAGTGACTTGCCCAAGGTCACACAGCTAGTTTTTGTGTTGTGTCTGAGGCTGGATTTGAACTCAGGTCCTCCTGACTCCAGGGCCAATGCTCTATTCACTATACCACCTAGCCGCCCTGCTTCTAATTTCTTAATAATGGAAGCTATGGAATATGCCCATCCTCTAAAAAAGGTGAAGATGGATTTTTCTGATTCCCAAGTGGCTGCATGACCCTATGATGTCCCCTCCAAAGATCCCAGCAATCAGTACCATAGAAACCTTAAAGCATCCAGGGAACCATTCTGTGGCTCATGCTTACATGGCCCCTTTCCCTAAGGAGGGCCAAATTATAAATTTCCATCCTCTTCCTTTCCATATTCCCCATGCCTAGGACTTCCAGTTGCCAGAGATCTGACCTGTCTTCAGGAAGGGGAAGCATGATGGATTCTGGTGGGGAAAGGTCCAAGTAACTATTGCCCAGGTCAGAGAGATGAAAGCAAATGTATGAGGTTATCATGGTACATTTACGTGTTGTAATGAAGGGAGTGTTAAGCTTGGGGACAGGAAGACCTGAGCAGGAATTCCTTTTCAGATGCTTTTTAGCAATGTGATCCTGGCAAGTCAATGACCCTCCAAGCCTTTCAGTTTCCTTCCAGTGATAAATCACGATCCTATAAGAAGTCACTGTTTGGAACTTTGGGAGACAGAATTCTCCTGAAATCATCCCTAAAGGGCCAAGAGTCTCCAATAGGAACACTTTCCTAGATTTTCTTCCTGTTAGCAAGGATTTATTAAGCACCTTTCAGACCTTGTACTAAGTACCAGGGGTACCAAAGAAAGGCAGGGGACAAGCCCTGCTCTCAAGGACTTCCATCTAGCATGGAAGACAACAGGAAAACAACCATCTAGAAACACACCATGTCCAAGATAAACTGGAGCTAAGCAAGGGAGAGAAGACACTGAGGCTGAAGGGGACTGGAGAAGACTTATTGTAGAATGAGGTCTTTTAAATGGGATTTCAGGGGAGCCAGAGTGAGCAGGAGGAGCAGCCAGAGAAAACAGAGTCAGGAGATTGTAATGGTAATGGTAATTTGAAGATCTTTCCTGCCCCTTAATAGGCAGAATATAATCACATGGAGCCTGTGGTGGCAGGAGCTTGCAGAACTCCTGGAGCAGAGACGAGAGGATGCTGGGAGTCAGAGCAGTTAGATGGAGGGAGGAGAGAAGACTCTGGCAAGGAGACAGGCTGCATGTTGGGATTTGTCTGAACAACTGATTCTGAGCCATGAAGTGATATTAAGGCCTGCAATTCCAATTATGACTTAGGTAATGAGTATGCCAGCTTCGCAAAGAATTGGACATGCACAAGCGTCTAGCAAAAGTAAATGGAATGGGGGCAGCCAGGTAGCACAGTGAGTAAGAGCACCAGCCCCAGAGTCGGGAGGACCTGGGATTGAATCCAGGCTCAGATACTTAGCACCACACCCAGAAATAACTGGCTGTGTAACGTTAAGCAAGTTATTTAACCCCAATTGCTTAAAAAAAAAAAGTAAATGGCATGTTCAAAACAGATCTAAAACAGGCAAAAGTGAAGTTTCTGTTCTGTGTGAATCTACAGCAAACATAGATACTGAGGGTAACCAAAGCAACAGTTGAACTCGGATCTTCTTTGCTTAAGATAAGAGGCAGCTAGGTGGCAAAGTGGCTAGAGCCAGTCTGGACCTAGAGTGAAGAAGATCCGAGTTCAAATTCAATATCAGAGATTTACTAGCTGTATGACCCTCTGTAAACACTAAACTCTGCTTCCTGAGTTTTCTTACCTAGATAATGGGAATAACAGGGTTGTGGGAGGATCAAATGAAATTTTGTTTGTAAAGCACAGAACACAGGGCCAGGCACACAGTATGTCTTATAAAAATTCTTAATCTCTTCACTTACCACTCCACCTTCCTAATTCTTTGCCAAGTCTCAGGTTTTGCCCTCATAATCTATCCTCCACATTCCTGCCAAATTCATTTTCCTCAGGTACTGACTAATCCCAGTGGCTCCTTGTTGCCTCTAGGATCACATACCAACCCCTCTCCTAAAGTTTGGAATCCCTACCCAACCTGGCCCCAGTGTCTCTTTCCAGTCACATGAGACACTCATCACCCGTTTTTTGAGATCCAGTTACCTGGTCCTTCTGTTTCTCATACAGAAGATTCTGATTCTGGGCACGGCCTGACCCTCTTGCCTTGAACTTTATCCTTCCCTCCACCTTGGAATCCCTCTCATCCCATAAGACACAGGTCATGGGCTATCTTTTCCTTGGGGTCACACCTGCTGGCACCCTCCTCCCCCACCCTGGATTTTGCCCTTTGCATTATTTTAGCTAATTCAGTTAAACAGCTGTTCTTTCTAGTTTTATGTACCTATTTAAGCAATTGTTTTCTCTTCCATTAGTATACAGACTCATCTGAGTGGAGTTCTTCAGACCAAGTGGAGAGCATGGAGCATAGAAGGCTCTTCAGAAACACTTGAGGACTGACTGGGTCTTGTCCTTAGAGCTGTTTTTCATTTTTCCTTTGTTATTATTCTCACAAGCTGACCTTCTTGGCCTCTGGGCCAGATTTATTTCTTATCATTCTCTCGTACCATTTTTACCTTTGACTCTTTCCCCATTTGTTTTAGTTAGTGGGGTATCAGTAACCAACCCCCATTGCTTCTACCCACTGCATCCCATTTTCTCCTGAACCCAGCAAAAGGGATGAGTGGATTTCCTGATGCCTTCCCATGATGGAGGAAGGGGGTTTGTTGGGATCCTTATAGCAAAGAAACTGAAAAGAGAGCCAGGCAATGGTCTGATAGTAAAGGTTTCACAACTGGGGTCTAGAAGAAAAGAACATGTTTTTCCATTTTCTGTTCATTGAGATCATCACTTTTGTATGTATAGAAAATCAACAAAACCATCAAGATCTGACTTGTCGCTTTTGCTGATTTCCTTGAATGAGATGTTCACATGAAACATTTAACAACCAGTCCTCCCCAGCTGGTTCAAGCTGGCTCCAGCACATATCTGTAGTGTTGAAAGTAAATTTCTGGGAGAACATGACTGACTCCATGTAGCACCAATGCAATATTTATAGCACCCACGATCACAATAAAGACCATGACTATCAGGGCAGCTAGGTGGCACAATGAATAGAGCACCAGCCCTGGAGTCAGGAGGACCTGAGTTCAAATCCGGCCTCAGACACTTAACACAAAAACTAGCCATGTGACCTTGGGCAAGTCACTTAACCCCAATTGCCCTCTGGAAAAAAAGAAAAATTAAAAAAAATATTAAGACCATGATATACACATTGCATGATGTTCTCTCACAAAATATACCAAACTCTCTAGATAGAGTATACAACTTAATCATTTATTTAGAAACCAGAAAACCGAATCTCAAAACCAGTAAGCTAGGTGTGATGCCTACTGACTTACATCTTCCAGGGAATGGCAGGACCTCATTGAGCACATTCATTAATCTTCTCTGCACAAAGAATCCTTAAAGAAAAGGAAGAGGAGATCTCTGGGTGAAGGCCCTCCCACATTGAGCCCATATTGCACTTGTGTCCAAGATGAATTTTCTGATGTCTACCAAGCTCTGAACTCCATTTGTACAGCTTTCCACAATCAACAAAAGCATGAGGTTTCTATCTTCTGTGACAGTAGATAAGAAATCACTGATGATAAACAGGGAATGATTGCAGCCTGAATGATTTTCCAAGGTGATCACATGAACAAGTTTTATTCTTTATTAATGCATTCTCTGGTGCTTAGGAAAGGAAGCGAGCCCATTAAAAGCTTTAGAACATTCTAAACACTCACGAGGTTTCTCTCCAGTGTGGATTCTCTGATGTACAGCAAGAAGGGAAGGGCAGCTGAAAGCCTTTCCACATTGATCACATTCATAAGGTTTCTCTCCAGTGTGGATTCTGTGATGGATGGCAAGAGAGGAGCTGCCACTGAAAGTCTTTTCACATTAATCACATTCATAAGGTTTCTCTCCAGTGTGAATTCTCTGATGATAAATAAAATGAGACCTGTCTTTAAATGTTTTTCCACATTGATCACATTCATAAGGTTTTTCTCCAGTGTGGATTCTCTGATGTGAAGCAAGATTGGTCCTCTGTGAGAAAGCCTTTCCACATTGATCACATTCATAAAGTTTCTCTCCAGTGTGAATTCTCTTATGTACAGCAAGATTAGAGTGGCATTTGAAAGCCTTTCCACACTGTTCACATTCATAAGGTTTCTCTCCTGTGTGAATTCTCTGATGTACAGCAAGAGAGGAGCTTCCATTGAAAGT
>NW_027186328.1:66692-74794 GCF_028583685.1 Petaurus breviceps papuanus
GTGGATTCTCTGATGTATAGCAAGAGTGGAGCTCTGTGTGAAAGTCTTTCCACAATGATCACATGGATAAAGCTTCTTTCCACTGTGGATTCTCTGATGTATAAGGAAGGATGAGTGTTCACTAAAAGTTTCACCACATTCATGATCCTTAAGTGGGTTTTCTCCAGTATGAAGTTTGTGATGGTTAATAATAGATGACTTTTGATTCAAGTCTTTCCCACAATGATGACAATCATAAGGTTTCTTTCCTGTGTGGACTCTGTGAAGTCTGACACAGATTTGTCTCCCAGTGATGTCATAGGGACCATCACTCATGAAACTTTGTTTGTGAGTTTCTTCCACCGAAATGCTTAGCTTTGAAGTTGTCTCTTGATTTTCTGGTCCAATCTCTCCTTCTGCAAAAACCCAATAAAGCATATACAGAGACACATGCACACACATAATTACAATCCCTTCTCTCCTCAGGATAAAGAAAATTAACTGATCTATATCTTGCTATCCCAGGCTAAGAAGTTTTCAAAGTTAAATGGACAGAATCAGTTATTTAAAATCGCCATTAGGGATGTGGTTTGATGGTGCAGTGAATACAGCAATGTCTCTGGAGTCAGGACGACCTGAGTTCAAATCCGGCCTCAGACACCTAACACAAAATCTAGTCATGTGACCTTGGGCAAGTCACTTAACCCCAATTGCCCTGCCCTCCCCCCTTAAAAAAATGCCTTTAGCTCACATCTATAGGATAACTTGACTTACAAAGAGTTTCACACACAGTCACATTGAATCCTTGCAAATACCTGTGGAAATGGCAGGACCAACATTCTATTTACATTCACATGTCATACCATGAGCTCAGAATGGCTGAGCGACCTGCCCAACATCCCTTCGGTTGAGACTAGACCTCCAAGCCTGCAAGTGGGGCTGCTCTGTCCAGGGTACTAGATGGCCTTTCTCCACTGAACTTCCTTTTGTCTTATTGGGTTTTTTCCTTTTTTCTTTTCCAAGGGCAATTGGGGTTAAGTGACTTGCCCAAGGTCAGTGGCTAGTGATTGTGTTAAGTGTCTGAGGCCAGATTTGAAATCAGGCCCTCCTGACTCCAGGGCTGGTGATCTATTCACTGCACCTCCTAGCCGCCCCCTTTTGTTCTATTGTTAAAGACATTTACTTTATTATTGCATGTTGATCCATGTTCTTGTTCTCTTTGTGTCTTCCTATTCCCTAAAACACAATGATATTGAAATCAGATCAGTGAATGATCCCATGACGGACTCTAAGTGCTCAAGTGAAAAGACGCATCAATCCACATGGAAAACTTGGCCATCACCTTATTTTAAGAAATTGATAGTCATCTCCAACCTTGAAGAACTACCAGGTTGATTAGGCCACAGCCATCAACATTGGGCAAGAGCTTCCACCAGCAACAAGATTGTTACTATTTAGTATTTTTTAATTAAGGCATGTACATTGATATTTTAGACAATATAATATTGCATACATAATAGACCCTAATGTAGTATAAACATAACCTTTATATGCACTGAGAAACAAAAAATGTTTATGTGACTTGCTTTATTTCTAAATTCACTTTTTTCACAGCTCTGGAACCAAACCCACAGCATCTCTGAGGTGTGTCTATGATTTTGAGAGCCCTTGGTAACCCTCAACCATGTTTAGTCCATCTGCTGAACAGGTTTACTGGGGTGTGGCCCCTTGCACATGCTACAGCTTCTTGGAGACCAGGTGAGAGTTGGGTGGAACAGGGAGACACCAGGGGTGGGAAGCAGCCTAGAAAGGGGCTCAGCAGCCATCACACCAGAGGTCCCAGTCCTCCCTAAGCATGCCCTCTCCTGGTTCACCAAACTAAACCCATTTGCTTTCCCCCAACCCTCCCATCTTTCCTCTCTCTTTCCAATCCTGCAGGCTCACAAATGGAGTTTTATGCCCACCTCACTGACTCTCACACATTCAGAGTCCTGTGATTCCACCTTAGTAACATCTCTCCTACACATCCCTTTCTCCCCCAACAGACCCCAGTCACATTACACCTGAGATCTTCCAAGAACCTGCTGGTTACTCCAGCTGCCTCAAGTCTCTCCCCACTCCAGTCACTCCTCCACATACTTGTCAAAGTTCATCTTCCTAAAGTTCTGGAGTGACCACGTCACCATGTACTCAACAACCTCCTGTGGCTCCCTAGCAAAAGGATCCAATATAAAGTCCTCTCTGGGGCTGTTAATCACCTACCCTGCATCATCTGCCCTTCTTTGACTCTTCTCATCTTCTTTCTCCTTATGTGCCCCCTGAACATGCTATATTTCAGTGGTACAGGACGCCCTTCTGTTCTGTGAACAGGACACTCCACTTACTGACTCTGGGAATTCCTCACCATCCCCACACCTAGAATGCTTGCCCAGGTTTCCACAAATTCCCAAATAGATCCCACCTTCCATAATAAGGTTTTCTGGTCCTCCTTCACTTTTGTCCCTTCCCTCTCTCAATGAGCTCTAATTTGTCTTGTCCACAACAGATTTCTACAGTGTTCTTGTCTGGGAGCTCCAGGAGAGCAGGGGATGTTCCTTGTATCTCTTTATAGCTCTGGTGTTTACCAAAGGGTCTGACATATAGCAGGCACTTGACAAATGCTCACTGACTTGAAGAAGGTCTAAGAAAAAGCCATATCAGAAAGCCTAAGCCCTTTTTGCACTTTCAGGAGAGTTCCTGCCCCAAAACTCCAAATAGCATCTTGCTATAAGACCAGAGATTTATCAGTGGGAGCTTAATTGCTATGGTGTCCAATTCCCTCATTTTACAGATGAGGAAACTGAGACTTGGTGCTTCAGGGACTTGCCCAGGATCCCACTGGTAAAAAGTGTATGGAAAAGAATTCCAAGTCAGACCTTCCCTGCCCCAAATCTAGCACTTGCTTCATCCCCACAGCTACAAGGCTCCTGTAATCACAGCTCTCACATACCTGCTTTCCCCTCACTCACCTGGACTGTAGCTACTCAGGCTTTCTGGCTCCAGCAGCCATGGGGCTTCCCCTTCCTCAAAATAAGAGATCACATCTTCTGTGGGTACTGGCAGCCCTGGGCAAGGGGAATGAGGGATGAGGACAGAGAAAACCTTAGAATTTAGTTCTCTTTAAGGAAAAAGAGTGTGCATGCAAAGCTACTCCATTTTGAGAATCAGTCCATCATGTTCATACAGATCTGGCTCATTCTCCCATTAATGCTTGTAAAGCAAGTAACCCAAATAAGAGTGGGCAGATCAGCCCTGAGATCCAGCAAAAGGGACCTTGATGAATCATCTTTGGCCCTGTCCCCTCCCTGCTCCCCACTCTCTGAAACCTATAAAAGCCTTGGGGCTCTTCTTTCTGGGAGCCTTTGCCTCTTCGGGTGAGATTCTCCTGCTGGGGAACTCAATGACCCTCAGCCCAAATTGTGATTCGGGGCCAGTCTGTTATTCCTGCCAGTGACAGGGGCCTGCAAGCAAGGAGTACAGGACCACTTATTTTGGGAGCTTTGGGGAAAGACGGTGAGAAGATCATGGAGCCTAACTGGAATTGAAAAAACCTGGACTTGATGCACCTTCTCCATAGGAGGATGGACTCACTGCATAATTTCTATTCCCTAGAAATCTGAGGCAGCTTGGAGTGCAGTGGAGAGAGCCCAGGGCCTGGAGTCAGGAAGCTCAGAGTATAAATCCAGCCCTCAGACAGTGACGAGTTATGTACCTCTGAACACTCTGTTTGCTGCAGTTTTCCCAAATGTCAAATGGGGATAATGATATATCACCTAATGACAACATACTGTAAAGGAAGCACTTAGCACAAGAGCTGGAGAACAGCAGCTGAACAGAAATGCTTATTCTCTTCCTTCCTTTCCCACCATCTGGGCTGGAATTTGGGACAATGTAAAGGAAGATAAAGGACAAACGGTGCCCTACAGGCACAACTAGGAGCTGGGAGGTACAAACTGAGGCTTCTCACAGGAAGAATGTCTTGAATACTTGGCCCCTCCCAAAGAGGAAGGGGTGCAGGGAAAAGCCGCCTGAGCAGTTTTCAGACTTGGCAGACAAAATTCATGTCCAGGGAGAGGCTGGACTACATCATGTGGGATTACATCCACCCCTGAGATACTTCAACACTGATCTGATCTGGGACCTCAAGCTGCCTAGAATTGGTAACAGACAGCTTCAGGAGCAACCAGGCAACCTCCAGGTCCTATAAACACAATGTACTGACCTTTCATATAAAAATCAGCAAGAAGACCCTGTCTCTGGGACACAGGACAGCAGGACATTTCCCTTTCTGGTCACTGATAAATGCTTGAA
Organism: Petaurus breviceps papuanus; assembly: GCF_028583685.1. NCBI lineage: Eukaryota > Metazoa > Chordata > Mammalia > Diprotodontia > Petauridae > Petaurus > Petaurus breviceps. The sequence continues at coordinate 71,022 of NW_027186328.1, forward strand.
AACCAGCAAACTCATGTATGAAGATATTCCCTCTGATAGCAGATTGAGAGTGAACAGAGGAAGTGTCCTTACCCAGGGAGAGCAGGTTCTGGACATTCTCCAGCATCACCTCCTTGTACAGCTCCTTCTGAGGAGGGTCCAGGAGGCCCCACTCCTCTGGGGTGAAGTCCATAGCCACATCCTGGAATGTCACCAACTCCTAAACCATGAAAAGTCAGAAGATGTAGACCTGAAGGAGCCTCCAGAATTCTTGTAGTCTAACCTTCATCAAGTGAGAGGAGCAAACTAGAGCACAGAAAGGGGATTTCCTCAGGGCTTGTACCCTTCATGAGTCTCAGAGTCAACATTTGAACCACAGTCATTGAGTCCAATGGAATGTTGGGAAAAGCATTTGCTATTGTCAGTTGGAATAAAATTGAGAAAGGTCTTACTGTGGAATGTGCCTCCTATGGTATGTGTGTGGAAGTATGCATGATCACTGCGAGGCAGAGGACTTGGGGGAGGAGGAGGAGAGAAGACGATGGACAATCCCTTCCTTTTCAGAACCAATAAACATAGTATGTGATAAAAGAATGTGTGAGAAACTGATGTGTCTTCTGGAGAGGGGCAGGAACTTCTGTCTGATTATGAGAAAGAGGAAAGAAAAAGAAAAGATCTAGTTTATTTCCTGAAAGACTGAAGCAAAGTCTTATCCAAATAAAACATGAAAAGGATTCATAAGACACACTAATTACGAGCTGGACTGAACTGCAGCCAGGGCTTGATGTGCCATGGCCCAAACATCTTCTGCCTTCCCTTTCGGTTTTCTGGTCAGATTAACAGAACCCAGAAGGCAATGCCACGGGTTGGGCAGAACTAGTCCCCAGGAACATGTGGGGTGGAGATTGCCCCAAATGTGTGCATCTCACCATCCTTTTGAGCTACTGTAATTCAGCTTTACTCACACAGTACATTATCTGCAGATATGCATCAAGGGTGGTCCTTTGCCAATGTCTCCTACATCTCACAACTGATGACAAAATTCTTCAGAGAGACCTTGGAAGTGTTCTTTTATCACTTCTAACCACCCTGTGAGTGACTTCCTTGCATGCTTTCTCCATGAAATAGTCTTTCAGGCAAACAGGCTTTTGGCATTTGAACATGTCCAGCCCATCAGAGTTGTGTTCTCTGCAGTAGAGTGTGGATGCTTGAGGAAGGCCCTCAGTGTCTGGTCCCTTATCCTGCCAGGTGACCTTCAGAAACTTACTGAGACAAATGAAATGGAAGCGATTCCATTTCCTGGGACGGTGCTGGCAGACTGTCCAGCTTTCACAGGCACACAATACTGAGGTCACAGCACAGTAACTCTGGAGGCCTTCTGTTTAGTAATCAGTCTAACACCTCTTCTCTCCCACACTTTCCTGAAAGCCTCTCGGGTGGTGACCTCTCTCTGGCAGAGCAGGCATCAAATAGTAAAACTAGTTATCTGAAACAGAAAATAATCTGAGGCACAAAATGTGCTAGGAAATAGTGACTGAATTGTATCATTTGACAGGTCGAGTACCTCACGAGTAATCTGTGACAAAGGTAATTCACAGAGCTTATTTTCTTAACAGAAGAGAAAGAAAATAATGACAACAATCTTAGGAAACACATCTTGAACAAAATGCAACTGGGCAAGCAGGTCATCTGACTACTTACTGTGCCTGGGCTTTCTTGACCCAGACTCATCCTGAGTCTATCAGTCTAAGTGAGATTACCCCAGAAATCCTTGCTCCACAGCTGATGAGCTTTCCAACCAAAAGTATTACTTTAAAGGAACCCTTAGTTTGAAGAAAGACTGGAAAAGAAGAGCTTGAGGTTTTTACTTAGCAATCGAAATCTATTCTCCCGGTGCCAGAAAAGAAAATCCAAACTTAGAAGATGACATCAACTTAGAGTTAACCTCCAGCAGAAGGAAAAAGGAAAAGGAGCTAATCCGCTAAGACTAGAAAGGAGAACTTAGCTTCCTGTCAAGCCCCTTTCTCCAGAAGCCAGAAAGAGGAATTTAGCCTTTGAAAAGCATCCTACTACCAAACTAAAAATGAACCAAATCGATTAAATAGTAACTGATTTAAGGATTATTTCTTTTCACAAAGTCATCACTTATGTGTACATGTCAAAGGTATACTGTCAAGGTAAGTGAACTTATTCAAAGTTTTAAAATTTCTCCATTTGCTGTAACCAATAGATGGTACCATGCTGAATAATGGAGAACCTCTATCATTTTTAACATTTAAAAAATATATTTTATTTCCCCCATTACATCTTAAAATTTTTTGATGCGTTTTTGTTGTTAGTTCCAAATTTACTCCCTCATTCCCTTCCTTCCCTCCCCCTTCCTGAGACAGTAAACAATCAGATATCGGTTACAAATGTGCAATCTTGAAAAACAGTTCCATATTACTCATTTGGTACAGGAAGACTTAAAAAAAGAGAAAGACTGAAACAGCTTCAATCTGTACCCAATCAGGATCAGTTCTTTCTCTGGAGGTATATGCATCATTTGTACTTTAGGATTTAGGGGGATCATTGTGTTGCTGAGAAGGACTCAATCATTCACTGTTCTTGAATGAACAATATTGCCATTGCTGCATATAATCTTCTGTTTCTGTTCATTTTGCACCAGTTCATGTAGGTCAGCTTTGTTTCTGAAATTGTCCTGCTGGTCATTTCTTATAGCACAATAGTATTTCATTAAAATCATATACCACAGATTGTTTAGCCATTTCTAAGTTAATGGACATCCCTTTGATTTCTGATTCTCAGGCACCACAAAAATAGCTGCTATGAATATTTTTGTACTAATAGGGCCTTCCCCCCACCTCCCTGCAAACACAAACATGCTCCTTTTGTGCTGTCTTTGGGATATGGTATGCAACAGTTTTATAGCTCTTTGGGCATAGTTCCAGCTTCGTCTCCAGAATGGTTGGATCAGTTCACAACCCCATCAACAATGCATTACTGTCACGGTTTTCCCATCCCCTCCAACATCCATCATTTTCCTTTTTTAGCGTAATAGTCCATCTGATAGGTATGAGGTGGTACCTCAGAGTTGTTTTAATTTGCATTTCTTTATAAAAGTGGTTTAGAATATTTTAATATAACTATACATAGTTTTGATTTCTTTGTCTGAAAACTGCCTCTTTACATCCTTTGACCATTTATCAATTGGGGAATGACTTCTATTTTTATAAATTAGACTCAGTTCTTTATATATTTAAGAAATTAGTGGGTGGAACCAAGGGGGAAGTGTAAAAGCAGGAGGTTTTTGCTTGAGCTCTCACTCCAACCACCTCTAGTACCTGTAAAAAATGACTCTAATCAAATTTTAGTGCTGCAGAACCCACAAAGGGACAGAGAGAAACAAATCTCCCACTGAAGGCAGTCTAGCAGACTGACAGGAAGGATCTACTGCACAGGGCTGGGAGCAGAATGCAGTCCCACCTGGGCCCATGCCAGCTCAGACAAGTGGCACAGACCAGCCAGAGCAGACTGCTGGGGAATGATTCATTGGCAGCTGTGGCAGCTTCCAGACTTCTCAACCCATAAACACCAAAGTGAAAGTTTAAGGTCAGTGGGGGAACTCTACTGATCCTGCATGAGAGAAGAGCCTGCCTCCTGGGCAGTGCAGGTGGCAGCAGCTGCTATTTCCAAAGCATTAGACACAAAAATTGTGGGGGGTCCAAGCAATTGTCCAGAGGGCGATTGTAGGACTCTCTCTGCTGGTGCTGAGGCAGGATTCTCTTTGTAGG
>NW_027186328.1:74804-116066 GCF_028583685.1 Petaurus breviceps papuanus
CTGGTGCTGAGGCAGGATTCTCTTTGTAGGACTCTCTCTGCTGGTGCAGAGGCAGGATTCTCTTTGTAGGACTCTCTCTGCTGGTTCTGAGGCAGGATTCTCTTGCTTTGCCCTACTTGGATCTGGGTTGCAGTCTTAGGTGGTGACACTGGAGTGAGGAGTGCTGGCATGGTAGAGCTTGTCGAGGTTGTAGAGAGGCATTCCTCCTCACTGTTCTGAAGTAGGTGCCTAGAAAAACTCTGAAAACAGCTGTGCAAAACCCCAGAAATTTGGGACACAACACTCTTTATTCTGGAAGCAGAGTTCTACCATGGCAAAGCGCTCAAAAGTCAATTGGCTGGCAAGATGAGTTAACAGAAGAAGCAAAATCAAACCACAGAATAGTTCTTTGGTGACAAAGAAGATTAAAATATAGAATCAGAAAAAGACAACAAAGTCAAAGCTTCTGCATCAAAAGTCTCCAAGAAATTAGGCCTTTTTCAGAGATACTTGTTATAAAATTTTTCCCCAGTTGTCATCTTTCCTTGTAATTTTGGTTGCATTGGTTTTGTTTTTGCTAAAATGTTTTAATTTTACATGATCAAAATGATTGAATTTACATTTTATAATGTTCTCTGTCTGTGATTAGGTCATAAGTTCTTCCCTTATCCATACATCTGACAGATCATCCATTCTGTGCTCTCCTAGTTTGCTCATGGTATTACCCTACATGTGTAAATCATGTACCCAATTTGACCTTATCTTGGTATACATTGTGTGATGTTGGTCTATACCTTGTTTCTGCCATTATGTTTTTCAGTTTTCCCAGAAGTTTTTCTGAAATAATGAGTTTTTGTTTCAAAAGCTTAGATATTTGGGTTTATCATATATATCAATGACAAGGATCATTTACTATAATTTAATTTAAAACTAATATATTCCACTGACCCAACCACTCTCTTTCTTAACCAGTACAAGATTGTTTTGATAATTACAACTTTCTAATACAATTTGAGATCTGTTATGGTTGGACAACATTCCTTTAATATAAAGTTGTTTCATCAACTCCCTTGATATCCTTGACCTTGGAGAACTGCTATTTTCTTGGTGTTAGTAACAGACCAATATTAATGCAAGCATCAGAGAACTGATCCATACTGTATTATTCAGTTACACAGAAATAAGAGTATTGTGGAGGGTTCCTTCATACAATTTTTTAAAAAGCAAAATTTAATTAATGTAGGTTGTGTTTCAGCTAACTCATGATAAAGACATTGACAGTTTCCTCAAGAGAAATTAAGGCTCTAAACATACCTCTACAACTCTGGAAACTTGGGAGAACAAAAGTCAAAAGGATGAGTTAAGAAGCCTACTGATGGACCATATACAGGAGAGGTTGGCAAAATGTGACAATACCTTGATATTGGGGAGTAGTCATCTATATTTGAAATCTGCTAGATGTATGATGTGTGTATGGTCAATGCACAGGAATGTGATGGTCTTCCATTTTCATCATTAGGATATCATTCACTTTATCAGAGATTTTGGTATTTGGAAACAATTCTCCATCATATCTATAAACTGTCACTTTTTCGTCATTGTCATTTCCTTCTTTAAAACACCTGATTCATACTCTATTTTTAATCCACATATCACCTTTTACTTCCATTATTCTATTATTTCACTTTGGAACAATGAAGGTATTCATTGATCCTTTACACTTTCTGAGATTCCCAAAAATTTATCATACATTTTTGTTTCCCAGTGGGGTCTCTTGAATCACTCTCTTTCATGCCATGGTACTCATTATGTGGGCTTTCATTGTGAGAAGAAAGTCCTCTTATTCCCCTGATAACTGATCTCTGATTACCTAACTCACACACAGCAAACATGATTCCAAATCTCTTTGCTTTGCAAATCTCCCACATCCATCTCTCACAATGATGAGATGGGGTTATGACCTCCAAACCTCCATGTAAGTAGTAAGCTCATTTCAGACATCTCATTTCTCACCTGGCTCAACATCTTTGGTAGTTCTCTAACTATTTGCTCCATTGCACCCCTGAACTAGGTTACCTTCTCTTCTCTCCAACCCCTTTTGATGATTTTTTGTGTGTTGCCTTCCTCTGCAAAGTGTCCTCCTGGAAAGAACACTGAAATATGGAAGACTTCCAAACTCACTAGAAATGAGGAGAGAGTGGAAGAAAGTGTTTCAGAGAGCAGTGGTGCTCAGTATGCAGCCCAGGGAGACCTATCCTGAAAATGGGGGCTTAGTAATGGGGGGGGGGGGGCAAAGAGTGGTAGTTCAATAAAAAAAAGAGAGACAATATATTTTTGGAAAGACAATCAGAACTGAAGAGATGTGTTCCCTTACATCCCATTTAACTTTCACAAAAATTAACCATGGGCAAAAAGTTACTGCAAACAAAAACAGCAGAAACAATCAATATACCTTTTCCTTCCATAATCAAATAAGAATGGAAATTGGTTCAGAGACCTCAAAAGATTCAAACCCAAATGGAGACTTAACAATGATATTTTCACTTTTAATCCTATACTAATAAAATTATGAGTGCAGCTAGGTGGCACAGTGGATAGAATGTTGGGCCTCAAATTGGAAAGGTCTGAGTTCAAATGTGACCTCAGACCTTTACTATCTGAGTGATCCTGGGTAAGTCACTTAACTCTGTTTGCCTCATTTTCCTCCTCTATAAAATGAGCTGGAGAAAGAAAAAGAAAACCACTTCAATATCTTTGCCAAGAAAATCCCAAATGGGGTCACAAAGTGTTGGACGTGACTGAACAACACATCAATAACAATAACAAGAAAAACTGTGAAGGCAATATTTTAGAGGACTGAAGAAAATGAAATTCACTTGTTAAAACAAAACGCCTGAAATACTAAGGGGTGAAGAGAAGTGAGGATATAGGGGTAACAGCTCTCCCAGACTCCAAAGTGTAGCACAAACCAGTGGTCGTCAAAACCGTCTGGCATTGCCAAATAAAAAAGAGAGAAAGATGATTTAATGGAACAGACTAAATGAGGGAGACTCAGAATAAACAGAACTTTTGTTTGTTTGGCAAAGTAAAAAACAGCTTTGGGGAAAACTTCTTATTTCGTTTAAAAAAAACTGGAGAGAAAACTGAACAATACTCAGGAAGGACATCAGGGTCAGGCCAATGTTTTATACTGTACTCTACGAGACTTCACTACGGCTGTTACTATTATTGCTCAGCGACTTCACTCGTGTCTGACCTGCCGTAACCCCTGGGAGTCCACCTTCCAAGACAAGCCCAGAAACTGTAAGAAGAACATGATTCAGATCTAAACAAGTGGAAAGTTATGAATTGCTCATGGGTAGGCTGAGCCAATAAAATAAAATGACAATTCTTCCTAAATTATCTATCCATTAAGTGCTACAAAAATCCCCAACAAAAACAATTAGGAAAACTAGAAAACAATATGGCAGAAACTAAGTATAGACTCACACTTCATCTGCTAAGATGACATGAAAATGGGCACATGATTTAAGTATAATGGATGATACCACAAGCAAATTGAGGGAGTGTGCAATAGTTTACTCGTCAGGTCTATGGATGAGGGAAAAACTTACCACCAAAGAAGAGACAGAATGCATTACTAGATATAAAGTGGATCATTTTGATTGTATTATATGAAATTTAAAAGGTTTCTTGCAGGAACAAAATCAATGCAACCAAGATTAGAGGGAAAGTAGACAAATGAAAAAATTTACAGCATGTATCTCTCATAAAGTCCTCGTTTCTCAACTATATAGGGAACTGAGTCAAAGGTATAAGAATACAAGTCGAGACCCAATGGATAAATGATCAAATATAGGAACAGATGGGTTCTGGGTGAAGAAATCAAAGCTATTTATAGTGCTATAAAAATGCTCTAAATCCATACTGATTGGAGAAATACAAATTAAAACAACTCTGAGGTACCACTTCACACCTATTAAATTGGCTAGTAAATCAGAGAATGAAAAGATGATAATTGGAGGGAAGTAGGAAAACTGGGACACTGATACACTCTTGGCAGAGCTGGGAACTGATCCAACAATTCTGGAGAGCAATGTAGAAGTATCCTTAAAGGGCCATAAAACTATCCCTACTCTTACCTAACAACGACACGCCAACGTCTGCATCCCAGACACTGCTTTTAAAAGGGAAAAGGTCCAGTTTGTACAAGGGCATTCAGAATAGCTCTTTTTCTGGTGGAAAAGAACTGGAGAGTGAGGAGACGCCCAACACTGGAGATCTCTTTACATGTCGTGGTATGTTACTGCGATGGAATGTGATGGTGCTGTAAGAAACGGCAGACTTCAGAGGGGCCCAGAGTGAAGCGAGCAGAACCAGGGAAACATTGTGCACAGTAACGGCAACATGGCAATGTGAATAACAGTGAATAACTTAGCTGTTCTCACAGTACTGTGATCTAAGAGTATCTCAAAGGACTCATGCTTAAAACTGCCATCCCCCTCAAGAGAAAGAAATCATTGATTCTTAAGACAGACCTAAAGTATACTATTTTTCACATTCTTTCTTTTTGGTTCAAGTGGTTTTTTCCTCATAAAATGACTAATATGGAAATACTTTACATAATTGCAGGTGTATTCTATTTCTGATTGATTACACACTGTGGGAGGGACAAGAGGAAGGATGCAGGTTAAGAACCTGGAATTCAAAATTTAGGGGGAAAAGATTAATGTTAAAAATGTTTTACATGTCACTGAGGAAAAATGAAAGATTATTAAAAAAAAAAAAACCCAATAGCAATGGCAGCTAAGTTGCCAGTAGACAGACCACCAATCAAGAGTGAGGAGAACCTGAGTTCTGTTCAACCTCAGACACTTATTAGCAATGTGACCCTGGGCAAGTCACTTAAGCCTGTTTGCCTTGGTTCCTGGGGAAACAAATGGCAAATCACTCCAATACCTTTGCCAAGAAAACCCCAGTGGGTATGTAATGCCATGCACAGAAGCTTTCCAGAAGAACTGCTACTGTGAATAGCTTTTAAGGTTCTGATTACTCAATATAGTGATCACTCTATTTATTCCATAACAAAAGCAAAGCATCCATGGAAAATCAAGGTACAGCATTCACAATATTACAACTTATCACAGAAAATCACAATATAATATTCACAACATAGTCTCAAAGTAAAATAGTCACTCTTAACTGAATCAGTCACTTACCAGTAGTCCCAAAGTACATAGTCAAAGTCTTCCCTATGGGCAAAGTCTTGATTAACTCAATCAGTCACTTATTGGTAACAATATCTTAAAGTACAATCAGTCACTTATTCAGATAAGTCTTACTAAGTATCATACACAAAATACTCCACCCCTTAGGTCACTAGTAAACTATAATTCCATAATTACTCAGTACCCAAGGAGAGGTCTTTTCTTCATCTCAACTTGGGGCCTGTTCTCAGATTCCCTGGATCCCCTTCCATGGTCCCAGATTCTACCTGGATTCACCAGACTGTCACCTGGGTTCAATGGCAGACAGCTCCCAGTTCCTTGACCAGCTCTCTGGGCAGGTCCTGCTCCACACTGAAGTTCCCAGGGTCTGGTCCATGTCAGATCCTTCACCATTTCTGCTCCAAGGAATTCAAGGCTCCACCAAGCCACAAACAGTCTCGCCATCCTGGTCATGCTTCAGTCACCTGGGCTCCTGACTCCTGCCTCCTGGCTCTGGGTTCCGAGCTCTGAGGTCTGGGCTCCCGGCTCCTGCCTCCTGGCTCTGGGTTCCGGGCTCTGAGCTCTGGACTCTGGGCTCTGGGCTCCTGTTCAGAAGAAGCTCCACCACCACAGGTTTTCAGGACTCAGTTCTCCATTCTCTCTTCTGTAGCTGCTCTGCCACCAGATCTTGGGCTCAAGGAAATTCTGACTGTGCCTCTCTGGGGCTTTTCCTTATATACACACAGCCTGTTTCAGCCGACCCCTTCCTGTTACATCAGTAACAGGAGACAGGAGTTCATACCTTCTGTTTCCCCAACAGAGGCTTGATCAGTTGCTAAGTGCTACTAAGTGCTAAGTTGGCTGATTTTGCCAACACAAAAGGGATCTTCAAATTTAAATTACATTACCACTACAGGGTATCACAAAAAGTCAGACTGGACTGAAATAACTCAACAACAACAAATAGCTATTCAAATGGTTGAAGGATGTGAAAAAAGAATTCACAAAAGAACTGCCAAGGGGCGGCCAGGTAGCACAGCGAGTAAGAACACCGGCCCCAGTGTCGGGATGACCTGGGATTGAATCCAGGCTCAGACACTCGGCACCACACCCAGAAAGACCTGGCTGTGTAACCTTGAGCAAGTTACTTAACCCTGATTGCTTAGGGGTGGCCAGGTGGCTCAGCGAGTAAGAGCACCGGCCCCAGTGTCGGGATGACCTGGGGATCGAATCCGGGCTCAGACACTCAGCACCACACCCAGAAACACCTGGCTGTGTAAACTTGAGCAAGTTACTTAACCCCGATTGCTTTAAAAAAAAAAAAAAAAGAACTTCCAAGTATTCCCAAGCACAGGAAAAAATGCTCCAAACCACGAATACAAGCACAGCAAAACAACCCTGAGGCTTCAGCTCATACTCTGCACAACTGAGAAAAGTGACCATTGGCAGCAGTCAGTGTTGGAGGGGCTGTGGGAGGATGGGCACACAAGACTATGCTGGGGGGGGCTGGGAAATGGTCAAAGATCATGAAGGTCTGAGATCAAATCCAGCCTCAGACACTTACTAGCTGTGTGAGCCAGGTAAGTCACTGAATCTCTGGTTGCCTCAGTTTCCTGAACTATGAAATAAAACGATATGAACACCTCCCACGTAGGGCTGCTGTGAAGATGGTCAAAAGTGGGTTTGGGGGAGAAAATAAGTCACACCATTGTGTCTTTCCTTTGAGCCTGATGCCTCCTGGACAAAGACTAAATGTCTTCTTCAGTACCCCCTTCCCCCACTGGAAAACAAAACTCTTAGGACCTTGAACAGCTCCCCAAACTCAGCCCTTTCCCTATATCCTAACAAGGGAAGTCCCTTCACAAATGCTAATTAACTAACACCTAAAAAAGGTATCTTTTCTTTGGACTGGTCCAAACAGCTCTGCTAAGGGCCTGGGAACCTGTGAGTGGGACCCAGATGCCAACTTTACCCATTTTCTTGAGTTGCTGTTATTTCCAGAAACACTGGACCAGCGTACGCAGGAGGCCAGGACCCTGCCCTCACCCCAGCTCACAGTATTTGCTCCTTTCAACCCTCCCTGCCTCTCACTATGACCTAGAGAGTCAAACCAGCTACAAGACAGGAGGGGTCAGCCTGCACCACACAGATAAAGTGTTTGTACAGCTCGGACACTGGAGGACCAGCAGGGCATCCTGCCTTCAAGGTCTGGCAGGGAGAGCTGAGCCAAGGAGGCAAAGGGGAGGGGGGACCAAATCTGTGGATATGGGAGGAAGGGTGCCCGACATGGACAGAGGGAGCAAAGAGAAGACCCTACAGGACAGAGGAATGAATGCACTGGGTGTCTTTGTGCCTCAGGGATCATGAGGGAAACCTTTAAAAAGCACACAGTAGGGCAGCAATTGGGAGGAAGGTAGGGGGTATTTATTGCTTATGATGTGAAAATGCCTCAAATCAATTCAAAACACAGAAGGAGAGAGCAGGGCAGTGCTTTTACTACTGCTTTCAATTTCTTGCCTATTTTTGTAAAGAAACAATCCTTAGGTGGGGGATTGCCAGCCTCACAGACAATGCTCTAGTAAATGGCCTTTTTGGGTAATGTTGGTCCAGTCTGAGGACAGAAGGCACTCACCTGGGCTGGGGGTCTGCAGCTCACAGGGGTCATTCCCTCTGGCTCCAGGATCCCTTCTGGGGCCAGGCCTTGGTCCTCTGCAGGCTGAGCTGGGGAGAGAGAAGGATCCCAGAGAGGTACAGTCTTTCCTTTTTCTCCCAGGGCAGGAGGCTGGACTACAGGGATTTATCAAGTTTCAGGCCCTGCCCTCTGGGTAGAGACTGCAACTTACTGGTAGGGTCGGACTTTGGAGAGTAGATGGAGCCACCCTCTCCTCCTCCCCTTCTTTCTCCTTCCCATTCCCCATTCTCCTTCAGAGACCCAAGAGGCCAAAAGGACTTGGGATGCCAGGGGGGATGAGACCAGTCAGAGCTTCAATGGCTCTGGGCCCAGAGCTTTCCCTGCTGCTGGTCCTCTGCCCTCCCTGCCTCCCCAACTAACATACACACACACACACACACACACACACACATACACAATCTAGACAACAGACTGCATGATCCTGGAGAAGAAAAGCTTAGGAAGTTTGGGGATGGGGAGGGCTCTGGGATGGAGCCACCAGGGAATGACCAGGGGAAGTCTGAGGCTGGAAGATTAAATCCAGTTTGGGATTCAGCCCCCTGGCAGGGGCCTGAAGGCTCTGAAAGAAGAAGGGGCAGGGGAGCAGGAGGCCTGGGGAAGGGGAGCTCAGGGACACTGCAGGGACAGAAGGGATCCAGGGGCACTCAGACTCTGGGAAAGCAGGAGGACTGTGTCCTGGGGTCTAACTAGGTGCTGGGGAGGACTCCTGGGACCCTCTGGGAGAGCTTAGGCCTGGAATCCCTCAAGGGACACCAGACACAGGGAGCCAGTGCTGGGATCTGACAGGGACGCAGCCCAGGAGCTGCAGGTCCAGGTGGGGGAGGCAGGGGGCGGGCAGGAGGGAAGAGCAGCTGAATCTCTAACCAAAAGCTGGGGGCAGGGAGACAGGATTGCGGGGTCCCTGTGGTTAAGGTCTGAATTTTGGTAAAGATTATCCCAGTGATAAACCTGGGGAGGGTGTCCCTGGGAGTCTGGAAAGAGCCAGTGGCAGGAAGCTCATCCAAGAGCCAGGCCTGGGAGGGCGGCAAGGTCCCTGCTAAACCCAGAGGACACTCACCACGTGGTCGGATGAGGATGAGACCCAAGGTCGAGCAGCAGAAGGCAGGAGCTGTGGGTGGATGCGGGACTAGCTCAGATCTGCCTGGGACCTGCACCCACAGCTGCTTCCAGAAGGCAGAGGGAGCTCAGCTCCAGGGAAAGTAGAGGTATCTAAGCTCCAGGGAAGGCAGAGGGAGCTCAGCTCCAGGGAAAGTAGAGGTATCTAAGCTCCAGGGAAGAAGACCTACCAAGATCCTTCAATTGTAAGGGAAGAAGGGGCAGACCAATATCAGCTCAAGTTCCTGGTTTGGGGGGGGGGGAGCCCCTGGGAGGGTCTTCCTACCCTCTGCCCAGCCCCTGAGGCCCCTTGATAGGCCTTTTCCTCCAATCACCTCCAGGGCAGGAGCTCAGGACCCTGCCTGCCTCTCCTCCCCAAGTCCAGCCCTCCCTCACCTGGAATGCCTTGCCCACTGGGATAAGCCCTCTCCTTCCCTAGACCCCTCCCAGGCTCCCAAACTCCACCCCAGGGCTCTGGGTCATCTACACCAGGGCCATCACCCACCAGGCTGGCCAGCTCTGAGAGCTCCTCCTCTTCCTCCAAGCCGCCACCACCCGATTTCTTATTAGAGGAAAGAAGTGGCAGTGTCCTAGTACTGAGGGCTAGAACAAGGAAGAAGCAACCTGCAGATTTCAGATTCCCGAGAGATTCACAGTAAAATGGAGCTTAGGTGCAAAATAGAGGCTGTTCAGAAATAATGTAGCCAGTTTGGTTATCTCATTTGTCCTAATCTAAATTAGAGTGAGCTCCTTTAAAGTCAGATGTGCTTTCCCAGGGTGATACTTGGGATCCTTGACACTCTGTGGTTAGATCTGCCCTTAATGCAAAGTACACTTACACTGGGACATTGAAGGTGATGTGTTTAGGAGCCATGAGAACAAAAATTAAGTGTGACTGGATCCCAATTACCCTGCTGTACTCTCTGAATCTATTCAGTCTAGAGGGTCAAAATGTAGAAGTGTTTTTTATATCTAAGGTAATTCAGACTAAGATAATCAGCTGAATTGATGTTATGTGACCGGCGATTGGGTTTCATGCATTAAAACTAATGTTTATGTTATTATTATGCTTTTAGTTTTTCCTCGGTTGGGGATTGGGGGGACACCACAGAATCAGACAAGTTACGCTCTTAATTTTCAACAGCGATTTCTGGAGGGATGTGCGAAGGTGCCCTTAGAAAATGAACTTTTCCTTTGCTCTGGAGGCTGTGGGATTAGGGATCAAGCTGGAAGAGTGTGCTTACAGTGTTAACTGTTACCTATTTAACTGGTATCATTCTGCTTGAAAATGAACACCAATAATACGTTAGTGTTTGACAAAAGCACAAAGGACCTTGTAAATGCTTCACTTTCATCCTGATGGAGGCGAAATTCAGGACAAAGAGAATTAAAGGGAGTCAGTCATGCTGTGTCCAGGCAGCAGCACCCTGCGGGGCTGATCAGCCAGGGATTCCCTGCTGGACTAGAGCTGACATTCTCAGAAAAGAAGAGAAAGCCTCACATCCTCACATCGGGAGCTGGGGACCCAATCGGGTTATTCAAGAAGCATTTATGCATCAATCTATGAACGTTTTGAGGCACCTACTATGTGGCTGGTGGTTTGCTAAGTGCTGAGGATGCAAAGCAAGATTAAGCAGCGCTCCCGGATGGTTTTCCTTACAGTGTGGCTGTTCCTGTGTTCATCGGGCTCCCAGGTCTGTTCCCTTCACTTTGCATCAGTTCCCACAGGTCCTGCCAGGTTTGTTCATTCTTTTTCTCTTTTAGACAAATACTAAAGCTTAAAGACAGAATAAGAAAAGAAACAGAAAGACATTGCAAACTTAAATATGAAATAAGAGGGTAAAAGAACATGCCATGCGCACAGCAGAACGTGGGAGAGGATTCCGAATGTGCAGCAGCACCTTTCCATTGCAAGAAAGCCCACATAGGAAACACTGCACACTAAGCTGACAGCTGTCCATCACTTCTTTGCTTCCTTCTAGCTTTTCCTTTATATATAGATATTGCACACATATGTACCTACATACATATACATACACGCACACATATATCAACATATACTTTCCAGGGTGGCCAGGTAGCACAGCGAGTAAGAGCACCGGCCCCAGTATCACGATGACCTGGGATTGAATCCAGACTCAGATACTTAGCACCTCACCCAGAAATAACTGGCTGTGTAATCTTGAGCAAGTTACTTAACCCCAATTGCTTTTAAAAAAAAAACATATACTTTCCCTAAAAGATTCTACTCCTAATCTTTGTTTTCATGCCCAAAGAAGTTGTGGTATATGAATGCAATGGAATGGTATGGTGCTATAAGAGATGATGAGCTCATTGACTTCAGAAAAAAAGGAAGGACTTCACTCCGTGAAATAATGGAGTGAAAGCAAGAGCACGCTGTACACAGTAAGAATGGTGCCTTAAGAAGGACTTGCAGAGCATTAGGCATTTTGTCTCTTATACATATCCAAATTAACTCTAGAGGACACATGAAGAACGGCTCTGTCCACATACAGAGGAAAAGGGACAAACAGAAGCATAAGTCAAATACTCTCATTTATGCATCCATATATACCTATATATAAACGTGTGTGTGTCTAATGGTGCTCATCTGCAGAGCTGGCGTTGAGGGAGGAAAAACAAAGAAAAAAAGGAAATTTCCAGGATCATCTTGTTGTATTGAAAAAGGAATAGCAAGTTGGCCTATTTGTAGTTATTTCTAGAAGCCTTGTAGCTTCACATACAATCATCTTCTTCATTATACTATGCTATAGAAATGCTTGTTTGCTCATAAATTAAAAATTAAATTATTTTAAATAATAAAATTAATAACAACAAAAAGACAACTTACTCTTCAAGTAAAGTCCAAAGGACTTGTAAATTCTCCTTGTTGTTAAAAGGACAATTCTTTGTTCGGGCTTTTACCTGAAATAAGAAGGCAAAATTTAAGACAAAGAGAATTAAAAGAAGTTTCTGATAACCTACCAAGGTGGCAACACACTGAGGCTCTTATCACTGCAGATTCACAAGGGATTCCAGATGGAAGCACCTTCCATTGATCACTTTAGTAATGAGATGAAAGGCCATTTGCATGGGCACATGCCAGCAAAAGGGGGGGTTGCCTCTCGGCCCCTCCCTAATCACTGACCCATGAGGGTACCAGGAACAGAGACACGTGGGTGACACAATATGACAACTCAAAAAGACAAGTTCTAGGGACTCCTTCACCTTCCTCTACATCTGCAAGGAGACAAGCCGCAGATAGTAGCAAAGCAGCAGCCTGGGCAATGCCTTCCCCAGCACTGCCGCCTCATGGACTGGAAGGAGTGCATTTTAGAGGCTTGTTTTTCTGCCTTCCTGTGAGGTGTCCAGGCCCTAACACAGTCAACTTTTGTGAAGGTGCCAGAAACAGCTGAGTTATGGCCACACTCCGAGCCCTTGTCATTCAGGTTTCTCCAGGAGTCTATCACATCCAACTTTTAAATTAAAACTCCCACCTCTTCCTTAATTCTAGATTTATCTAGGCCATGAGAGATTAAAGGGAAGACTCCTAAATTGGTAAAACAATCAGGAAATGCAGATAGTGTGCATGCATGTATGTATGCACGCACACATGTATGTTTGTGTGTACACATGCATGTGTATGCACGCATGTTTGTGTATATACACGCATGCTTGTATGCATGTATGTTTGCGTGTGTGTACACATGCATTGTGTGTGCGTGTATGTTTTTGTAATATACATGCATGTTTGTATGCGTGTGTGTGTATATGCATGTATGTTTGTATGTGTGCGCATGTATGTTTGTGTATATACACGCATGTTTGTTTGCGTGTACACATGCATGTATGTTTGTGTGTGTACACGCATGTTTGTATGCATGTATGTTTGCACGTACACATGTGTGTGCATGTATGTTTGTGTATACACACGCATGTTTGTATGCATGTATGTTTGCGTGTGTGTGTGCATGCATGTGTGGGCCCTCACGTCCCTACATGACTATGGGGGCACCCAGCAGCCCCTAAGAGTGGGGGGGCTCCCAGGACAGGCAGCTGCACAGGGAGGGAGGGTCCGAGCAGCCCCCGCGCCCTGGAGCAGCCCCTGCAGAGGAGGAGCGGGGGCGGGCCGAGGCCATGGCCCCCCCACGGTGCTGGGGACGGATGGGGGAGCAGGGAGAGGACCTGGGCCTCAGGCCTGGGGGGGGGGCACCCTGACCCCGGTGCCCTCAGCCTGACAGGAGGGCGCAGCACGATCCCCCGGGGCCAGGCTCCCGCACACAGAGAACCCGGTCCTGGCGGGGGGGCCCCGGGTCTGGGAGGAGATGGGGGGGCCGGACAGGCGTGGGGGGGGCTCCTACCTGGGAGCACGGGGCCAGCTGCACAGGTCTCCCCCAGCTTCTGCAGGTCAGCTGGGTCAGGGACACACGCCCACCTTCGGGCCCGTCCCCAGAGCTCACCTAACCCCACCCACAGTTCCAGGGCCTTTAGGACCCACGGAAACTCTGCACTCTCCAGCAGGTAGGCGACCGGAAGCGGCTCCTAGGAGCCTCCCAAGGTCTGGCCCCAGGCCGAGGGCGGGGCCGCTCGGTGGGCTCCCATGGAGGGCCGCTTCCGGTTGCGGTGGCCGGCCTTCTGGGAAATGTAGTCCGTGCTGCAACAGGCCCGTGCTCGTGGTGGATGGGCGGGGTGAGGACCACGTGGGCACCCCTGTGGATTACAATTGGCTGGGCGAAAGGCGGGGTCTAGACTTTCCTAAGGAGAAGCCTGAGGGCGGAGCCAACAATGGGGCGGAGCGGGGAAGGGGCCGAGGGGCGGGGCCGAGGGGCGGGGCCTAGGGGCGGGGAGTGAGCTCTCCTGGAGCCCAGAGGTCCGAGTGAGGCCGTCCCGTGGCTGGTCTCCTCCAATGCCCTTCCAGGAGCATCGTGATGACGCCTCCGTTGCTAGGCAGGGAAGCCGACACCGGGCAGAAGGCCGCCCCAAGGGGTGGAGAAGGTCTGAGGGCCGGGAGCCGCTCGGGCTCCAGGGCAGCAGAGGATTCAGTGGAGCTGGGGAAATAAGGCCGGCCGAGGCTGCGCAGCGGGGCGCCTTCCTGCACTGGGCAGAGCCACGCGTGAGCTCCGGGAAGGTGCCCCGCAGTTCGGGCGTCTCTCTGGCTTCCTCTGCAGCGGACCCGGGGGGCCTCCATGAGCAGGGGCAGGGGGACTCCCCTGCCGTGGGCCCGCAACAACTGAGGCAGTGTCTCTCTGAGATCCCTGGGTCCCACCTGCGGCCTCCGCGCCCTCATCACGGGAGGGATGGTCACGGGGGGGATCCTCTCGGGAGGGAGCGCGGGCTCCTGCCCCCGCACGGCTGCACCCTGTGCCCCGCGCTCGCGGCGCGTCCTGCATAGGGGCGCTACCACGCACAGGCAGCCTTTCCACCCTGATCAAGGTCAGGAGGGTTCTCTGCCGCACCCGCAGCGCGGCCACGTGGCCCCACGGTCCTCAGCAGGAGGGGAATCCCGGCCTTCTCTGACCGGCTTTACCCCTCCGGGGCTGGACACATTCCTGTGCTGTCGGAGTTATTACCCGAGTGATTCCAGGGAGACGCACCGCCCCAAGATAACTCCGCCCAAGGCCAGCGGCACCAAGATCCAGACAGCCAGCCCCACCAGGAGGTGCGAAAGGGACCTGTCCGAGTTGGCACAGGGGCATGAGCTCGTCTTCTAATGTTCTTGGTTCAGCCTTTTACGTACTACTTTTCCATGATCAGAGATCCTTATGCAGCAGTTTGACCGGTTCAGCCTGCCACACACCCCTCCTTCTGCCAGCAAAGAGTCTAATCACTAAACGGTGCTGCATGACAGCCTCTCTTCTTCGAGCAGCCCGATCAGCTAACAGGTGCAAAGCTCTGGCAGCTTGGTTGGTCAAAGTCTCTATTACTGTCTGAAGCCTTATGGACCTCTTTACTATGTAAATGGGAGTCCCAACTCCCACCTCCCCGTTAGGGAAGATTGGTGCATTGACCCCTTTATGAGTACAGAGACCCAAAAGAAAATAATGGCAAATGATCAATTGTCCTTTCCAGGTCCATTTGTCTCCTCTCACCCAGTTGCCTGGGATGGGGGGGAGGGAACAGCATCTGACTGAAGTCCTTAGGGTACTTGTTCCAGCCATCTTTAGCCCCGAATCTCAGTCTCTTTGTCGTCCACTCTCCTACAAAAGTGACCTTGGAACAATTTTTAATTACCACTCCTAAACCTCATGCCCTTATTCCTACAAAATCAAAACTGGAAGCTTAGGCGATTGTCATGTTCAAGAAACTCACATTAGAACTCAGTTTCTTGTATTTTATATTAATCCATTATTAATTCCTCCACCAGGGGGTCACTAAGGAATTAGTAACAGGTTCCAAGACATACATAAATACATTAAGTAATCAATTTTTAACACAATACATATCAAACAACAAAACAATTCCGCTTCTGCTCATGTCATGTCCCCCACCCTTTTTTTAAGTATTTACAAAATAGACCTCAAACCATACTTATTTTAATGTTAATTATAACAAAAGTGAGTCGAGTACGATGTTAACTAGGTAATGGGATAATGTCCTCGCAAGCCCTTGATCTAGTTGTCCCCATATAATTACAAAGAACTAAAGGACCCTGGTTTATATATAGGTTTATATGTCTATACTGACAACAGATACCAAGTCTAAATAACCACTTGCTGCACGTTGTGTTGAGATCCTAAGCCTGACAGCCCGCTATTACAGACACCTAACGTGTTCCAAAATCAGTTCTTTAATAGTGATTATAGAAATTTGCCTTTAAGACTGTGGGGACAAACTAAGGCAAGGGAATAACATCTCCCCAGCATCATGTCAGTTCCAGGCAGAAGGTATGCCAGACTGCACACTGCATCATGGAGTCAGGCCCTGCAGGGCCTCAATGGGGAAATTAAATCAAGACACTTGATATCAAGGTAGGGGGACTTTAATGGGTCGGGGGAGCAAGGGAGGACTGGAAGGGTCCTCACCCCTAGAGATTGTTGGGGTGCTTACCCAGAGGCTGCCGGGCAGCAGTCTAGGAAATGGGGGAAGAGAATTCAAAGGAAAGGGTGGCTAGGAAGGAAGAAAAATCTGGGAAGGGTCCTGACTTTTTGATCTATCTAAAAATTTTTGAGTGCTCTCATAAGTGTCCTGTGTCTGTGTGTCTGTCTGAAATGTCTCCTGTTTGTGGTGAAAGAAAAAGCAATTTTTCTCTTTTCACATTCTAAGCTCTGGGAAGGTTTGGGGGGTGGAGGCAAAAAAAGAGAAGGCAAAGAAAGCAGGCTGACCAGCATTTGACCATTTCCTGCCTCACCCAAAGTGGAAAGTTTTTGCCAATGGGAATGTAACCAGAAGGGTATCTAAGTCAGTTCTGGTAGTTTTGTAGGTGAACCCCAAGTGGGTGTTACTTAAGGACTCTTAACCCCAGTTTAGTTTGAATGAATTCAGATTGTAGAAGTACTGCAGGATGGGATAAGGAAAAGTCTCAATTCAAATATCTGGGGCACTGAAGGTGGAGATTTCTAAAAGGAATAGTTTGGATAGGGGTAGGTGAGAAGCAAGTCATGTGCTCTCAGGTCCTTGTGGTCTTTAGCCATACCCTGTTCAAATCCTTAAGTCTTTTTATCAGGGTCAAAGCCTTTTACTAATCTGACGAAATCTCCTAGAAGAATGGGGGTGGGAAGCTTCCAGCAATTTTATTTGAAGTCTCCAAGAGACAGGACTTAAGCTTTGGTTTTAAGAGAGTTTATAGAGTTGGGAACTTAGAGCCACATGTCTTTTAAAATACAAATTAGTTTCAATGAATTCCAATGTTTAAGAAGGAAGTTTTAGTTAAAATTGCTTTTGTTAAAGGAGAATCGGTAATTATATTGCCGGTCAAGGTTGATTGGTGTCCATTGGGAATGCCTACCTTCTAAAAAGTATTAAAAAGTTAACAATGCCTTTTGGGAAGATTTTAAATAAGAGGTTAGTAATTGTGAATTTTCTGATGTTTCAAGCTGGGACCCAGTGATTTGGGAAGTTCAGGCAGATTGCCTAAACTAAAGAGTCCCGGGATCATTCTATTGATCACAGATCAGATTAAGAAGAGAGCTTCACCACACCCAGTCAGGAAGAAGAGAAAGAGGGGAAAGGGACAGAAGTAACAATAAGGGTCCCTAAAGAAGTCTCATTGAGGGACAGTGGATTTGGAAACCAGGCAGCCTCCAAACTGGCTTTTAAAATCAATAAAATAAGAGTCAGGCGTGGAACGAGCCGGAGCGGCAGCGGCAGCAGCAGCCGGGCGACCCACTGGCCTTGGCGGCCGAGCGCGGAAATGGAGACGCCGAGAGAGAGCCCGGCTCTGGAGGGGGCCCTCCGGGGGACTCAGTGGCAGCGCCCTGATTCCTGAAGTGTTGACTACAATCTTCCACCATGCGTGAATACAAGCTAGCTGTTCTCGGCTCAGGAGGTGTTGGAAAGTGTGCCCTGACTGTACAGTTTGTTCAAGGAATATTTATTGAAAAATATGATCCTACGTTAGAAGATTCATATAGAAAGCAAGCTGAAGTCGATGCCCAACAATGCATGCTGGAGATCGTGGACGCTGCAGGCACAGAACAACTTAGGGCAATGAGAGCTTTGTACATGAGAAATGGACAAGGCTTTGCATTAGTCTCTTCCATCACAGCAGTCCACGTTGAATGATTTACAAGATCTTCCAGATCAGATACTTCGAGTTAAACACACTGATGATGTGCCGATGATTCTTGTTGGTAACAAGTGTGACCCGGAAAATGAAAGACAGAACCTAGTCTTTCTTCTGCTAAATCAAAGATAAACGTTAATGAGACCTTTTATGACCTAGTCTGGCAAATTAACAGAAGAACTCCAGTGCCTGGGAAGGTATGTAAAAAGTCATCGTGTCAATTGCTTTAATATACAGATGCATGGTAGCTCTGGGCCAGGTCTGAAGAAATGTTGCCCAATTCAACAGTGCCAGCAGCATTCCAACTTTATTAAACCTCCCAACATCTTAAGCGGACTTTCCTGTGATGGTACCCTTTACAAAGTGGATGAAAGCTACTATATCAGTTTGCACATTCTAATCACTTTGCCGTGTCAAGAGAGATTTTTACTTAGAATAGTCTGAGTATGCAGCTGGTAAAACCAGAGGCTACACCCAGTATTATTGCTAAGAGACATTGTTCATCCACCAATGTTGTACATGTATGAAAATGGTGTACTGTATACTTTAACACGTCCCCATGCTTTCTGTTGGAGAGTACAATAATGGAAATCCTAAAAGCACCGCTATTTTAGCCCAATAAAAGAAAGTCCAAAGGAAAAAAAAAATCAATAAAATGGATTTCTAGTCATTGATCTTTAGTACAAACTTGGGATTTAGGATGGGGATCCTGGTAAAGATGTTAAATGGAATCCCTTAGGTATGTGAGTCCTGGTAAATCTTTATGGCTTATTGCAATTCAATGAGAGTAAAATAACTGTATCTAACTAAGTTGTAGTTAGTGAAACTTGATGTTTAAGGTAAAAGGGTTTGTGGGACCGACCATAACTAATTTTGTTTTGAATTTGAATTTGGGTACAATTGACTACATCAAATTAGAATCTGAGAGGAATGCCCTGAATTACTCAGGGGGGGGGTCTGTGGTTCTGTGTTGTTAACAGGTGGGGGCAGGGGACTGCATTTGGCCTTTGGAAGAGAATGTTTCCCACCCGACTATTCCTGAGTCTGGCTATGAGGTGAATGTGCTACTGTAGGTGGGTGCTTTATCTAATCAGGCCCCTGCTTTTCATCTTTACGGCAGAGTTTGATATTCAATGAAAAGTTAGGCATAATGTAGGTATATGAAATTTCACTCTTATCGATCCAAGATAAGGATATTCTTTCTGAATGTTATGGGAATGATATATAATTCATCAGCTTGTGACATTAGCCATTAACCTCTGCATTTTATTTAAGCTGGGATTCCAGTAGAGAACGGCTATCTTAGTAATGGGATGAGAGATATGGGAAGATAAATAAAGGTTTGGTTAGACATATGGAAGGCAGATAAGGAGGTTTGGGGACAAATGAGGGTTATCCAGTCCCCTTCTGTCTGGACACTTTGTCACTTTCAGACAGTTTAAGTATGTGGGGAGAGTGTGAGGAGGTTATTTAAGAAGACAGATGTTAATTAATAGCTCAGTCAAATTTGAGAAGGAAAGGAAATAAGGATACAAATGCAATGTTGAATCAGTATCCCATGGCCTGAGGTTGGGATGTTAAAGTTACTGTAGTAAAAGTGTATCTGTGTGGAATGGGGTCCTAGTGTATTTCAAATCAATATAAGAGCAGCTGGGTATTTACAATTGACTGATTTAATGACTGAAACTAAATCAGAAGCATCTTCAGTCTAGGGGAAAGAATGTCAAAGTTGCTTAGAGGGAGGTAACTTGTGCAATGCTTTCGCATTGATGGAAAAGTTCAATGTTTCTCTTTCAATATGATTCATTCCATGGTCTAAACATAGGTCAAGGTTAATTCCTGAACTTATGTATGTCTCATGGAGTATGGTTAAAGGAGGGCAGAGAAGCTTGGAAAACAGATGGAAATCTATTGGAGCAATAGCTTATGATCTCAAGGGGAGATGTGATTTTTATGAAAAAGAATGAATGTAGAAATGAATGCAGGTTATTTGAGGATCCCTTTAAAGATGTTCCTTAACCAATGTGAGGCTAAAAGCAAACAAGAAAGAAAGAAACTAGGTTGTTTTTTTTTGTTTTGTTTTGGTTTGTTTTTTTTTTGCTTTTTGAGGGGGGGAAAGTAGGGCAGATGGCGTTAAGTGACTTGCTCAAGGTCACTGTATCAGCAATGCCATATTCACAATGCCTATAGAGATTACAAATATGCTGATATAATTATCCATCACAAAATACATCATGTTTGCCATATGAGGAAATAAACTAGAAAATTTATTAAGATACCAAAAGACTGAGTCCAAAAACCAGGAAGTGAAAGCCATCAGAGTAGTTATGACATTGGCACAGGTAGATAAAGTAGAAAGCACCCACATTCTCAAGCCTTTAAAACAGAACAGGCTACCTCAGGCAAAGGTCCTCCTCTCCCCACGCACAGCAACCACCCAGCGTCCTGGAAGCACGCTCCCAGCAGCTCCGGCCCCTGGCAGTCCTCAGCAGGAGTCCTTAGCAGAAAGTCCTTAGCAGTCCTAACCCAAAAAGGGCTTCGCGCTGCCACTGCCTCTGCTGCTGCTGCCGCCGTTGCCACCACCGCCAGCCACCGCAGGAACACTAGCTTGGCTTCCACTTCCTCTTGCTCCGCCCCTTCCTGCTACGTCAGCAAGTCCAACGGGGCATGGAAGATCTTTAAATCCCATAACCCTTACAGTCACAAGGCTAGTTTTTGTGTTAAGTGTCTGAGGAAGGATTTGAACTCAGGTCCTCATGACTCCAGGGCTGGTGCTCTACTCACTTAGACACCTAGATGCCCTCAAAAAGTAGGTTCTAATGTGAGTTTCTTTAACATGACAATTGGCCAAGGTTCTAGTTTTGATTTTGTAAGAATGACAGGGATCTGGCCTCAGACACTTAACACAAAAATTAGCTGTGTGACCTTGGGTAAGTCACTTAACCCCAATTGCCCTCCAAAAAGCAAACCAAAAAAAAAAAAGAATCATAGGGGCATAAGGTTTAGGGATGGTCATTTAAAATTGTTCCAAGGTCACTTTTGTTGGAGGAAGAACATAAGAAGCAGATCCTACAGAAGGATGAAGAGGTGCTGAGATGTGCTGCTGAAGATGGCCACAGACAGCAAGAAGCAGAGGAGGGCCAGGAGTCATTTCATCCCTGGGGGTTCTCGTGGGGAGCCTAACAACAGGCTGCCAGGAACCACACAACCTGGTGTGGGGATAGTGCTGAGAATCATTTCATCCCTGGGATCACATTGGGCACCAGTTTGGGCTGCCAGAAACCATGTGCCCCAGAAAGAGAGAAGGGGGAAACTTTGGGGAAAGTCAAAAGACTGAAAGAGAACTCTTTAAAATTAGAATTACTCTTATTTAAATATTATAATTCGATGGAGTTCCTTGATGAGGTAGAAAAGAGTGCTGGAGGCAGTTGAAGCAAGCAGGAAGCAGAATGTGAGATCTGAGATAAGATGCAGATTGCTGCCAGCCAGAAAAGTGATCAGAGAAGACCTTGCATTGAAGCCCCTCTTCCCTGTGTACTTTCACAAAGTACCCCCAGTTCCAGACAGCTCTTCCCCTCCCCTCTCCTATTCTCTGTGCTTACCTGTGTGACAAAGGTACCTCAGGCCTACCTGATGCCCCAAGCATTTCAGAGCTCTGTTTGTTCCTCCGGTTCTCTTGTCCCCTTTCCCCCTATTCCATAAAATGCATATAAACATAAAGTTGTATTGAAGTCATACCTTTAACCTAGCTGCCCTTTGCCTTTTACAGGAAACAGGGGCCTCTCTGCTCCCTTAGGGGAGCAGGGCCCACTGCCTATGTTCTGTCTCTCTCACATGGGAGCAGGTCCACAAAATCTGTAAAATAAAACAATTTACACTGAAGTCTTGCAGGTAATAGCAAACGTGAGGTTTTATTAGAATAGTAGCTGGTGCCTAAGGCCAGATTTGACTGACTCTAGGCCCAGCAGCCCATCCATTGTATCTTCTAGTGATTATGCATTGTGTATGTGTGTAGTTATTTGCAAATTGTCCATTTTCTCTTTCCATTCTTGTAATCCCAAGAACCTACAACTTGCTTGGACCCCATTAAGTACTTAACAGAAGCTTGTTGACGTAATTACTTGACTAAACCCGTTAGAAGGTGAGCTCCTTGAGGACAGGGGCTGTTTCACCCTGCTTGTTAACCCCAGGACCTAGCACAGTGTCTGGCCCATAATCAGGGCTTGTGGTATTGACATGACGGAGTCCCCAGATAACGAGGATTGGAGCCGTGCTCCTGTTTTCTACATTCCGAGAAGCGACTATCAACTGTACTCCAGGAAAGGTTCCATTCTGAAGGAAAGCTGGAGGCTGTTGAGACTGTGTTGATTCAAAGGTGTAGTAACTGCCATACATATTGCTCTTGGCAGAATTTCACAACTTCAATGACCATTGGCCAGACAAATTCCCATAAAACTTGGGTATTATAAACAAACTTGCAAGCTCGTTCTTTGAGGTCTTAATTACTCAGTCAAGCACTTCATTGCTTTCAAATTGGACAACCTCTTCTTTAAGCAACTTTGTAAGCAGAGCTGATAAGATTTTATGACCTTGCCCGAAGAGAAGGTCCCAAAGCATTTGGTGAATCCCCAAAGAACTTCCCAGATAAGGAGAATTTATAAGCTTTCTCTACTTTTCCGAAAAGGCAAGTTGTTATTTTTATTCTTTTTAATGCCAGATACATTGAATTGAACACTTAGCAGTTTTTGAACATTATAACCACATTCTCTAATAGTCTAATTTGCCATTTCATAGCATGCACATCAAAAAAGGAGTTGATTTCTGAAGAATACAACTGTATCACACTCTAGGCATCATTTTTAAAATTAACAATGTTTTTTTTTCAAAAATAATTTCCAAATCTCAAAACAAAAGAAAATTATGAAAGATAATAAAAGCAATATTACAGATTTGAAAAAATCTTATTATTTTGACAAGACAGATTTAAAACAAAAATTAAAAACAAAAAAGGACATCGATTCATTTGCATATATTTTCCCAAATATCTTACATAGAAAATCACTTTGTTCAGCTATGATTTTAATACTGCAGTCAGTCATCAAAATATTTATATCAGAACTCTTTGTGGCAGCAAAAACAAGAATCAAAGGGAGTGCCCATCAATTGTTGAAAAGCTAAAGAAATCACAGCATATGAATTCCAAGGAATGTTATTGATGAATAATGAGAACTCAGGATTTCAGGGGAAAAGGCCATGACATTTACAGGAGTTTATTCCCAGTGAGTAATTTTGAATGTTGAATGAGGTCTCTCGTACTGGAAAATCTAATGAGGTCTTCAGCAAGAGGCCTAACCTTGTTATTTAGATCCATAAGTTTTCTCTCCAGCATGATTATTTCAAGATATAGTCAAGTACAAGCTGAGGCAAACTATTCGACATGACAGAGACAAGTCTATCTTCCAAACACTGATTCCAAAGAGGCCAAAGTTGCTCAGTTTTATGAAAACATAAAACATTTTTGAGGAAAAAAAGGCAGAGGTGGGAAATCTGACTATAACATGAGTCAAAACATGACCCGGAGCTGATCCAGGGCCAGATGAACTTCTTAATGCAAAATTCAGATTCAATTTGAAGGAAATAGGAAAAGCATCAAACCCTACCGATCTAACCTAGATAACATGGCTTGTGCATATAAGTTGGAAGTGAAGAATAGATTTAGGGGATTAAGTCTGACAGATTGCCTGCAGAACTCTGGGCAGCACTTATGAATGTTGTACAGGAGGCAGCAACTAAATATATCCCCCCAAAAAAGAGCAAGAAATTAAAATGGCTTTCTGAAGAGGCCTTGGGAATAACTAGCCGAGGAAAGAAGGAGAGGTAAAGGCAGAAGAGAAAGGGAATGACACACCCAAATGAATGCATGATTCCCGAGAATAGGAAGATGAGATAAGGTTTTCTTAAATGAACAATGCAAAGAAACAGAAGAAAACAAAAGAATGGGAAAGAGAAGAGATCTTTTCAAGAAAATTTCAGTTATCAAAAGCATATTTCCTGCAAAACTGGGCATGAGGGCTTCTGGAGCCAAGATGGCAGAGTGAAGAAGCAAGTTGCTGGGATCATCCACATTGCCTCCCAAGCAGCCTTGCAGTAATGGCTCCGAAAGAGTTTGGAGCAGCGAGCTGGAAAAGTCTGTGTCACTGCAGTGGGAGGACAGTGCAGGTAGGGGGCAGGCTTCATCCTGGGGGGACACGGAATATTTCAGGGGAGTCAGGAGAAACCTCGAGATTTCACAGCAGAATGCAACTCATTTTCATGGTTTTAGGCACAGTATGAGATTTGCAATGGCTACAGGGAGATTGCCTTCCCTCATTAATTAGATCTCCAGGAAGATTTCTCCAATGTATACACATGTGTGACCTCCAGGTGAAGGCTCTCCCACATTTACTGTTTTTATAAGTTTTCTTTCCAGTGTGAATATTGTGCTGTCTAGTGACCTGCATCTTCCAGGAAAAGGCACATTTGAAAGTCTTCTCTCCACTATAAATCCTTGATGAAAATGCAGAGATGATCTTTGACTAGTCCAGATAGGGCTTGGTAAAATTTCTGATGTCTAACAAGGCCGATAGTCCATCTTGTGTGTTTCCACATTCATTACAGGAATGATTTCAGTCTCATGTGAATTCTCTGAGGGGACATAAGGGATGACTTTAGTCTGAATGCTTTCTGAGATTGATTATATTAATGACGTATGTCCTCTAGAATGGATTCTGTGATGTGAGAGAAATGATTATTTCTCTCATATTAATAACCAAGTGTTAAATTAGGATTAAACTGCCCCCCCCTTCCTATTTCCTCTTTCAGAAATTCGTGCCTGTAACTGATTCAGTCAGCTGTTGAAGGGCTAGACTGATGAGGAGATGAAATCTTTGGCAAGAAGTAGCCAACTGGGAAAGTTTAGATCTGACAAAAAGGTGAAGAAGAGGTTTTAGTCTAGGGGCATTCTGGCTAGATAGCCCTAGGCAAAGATGATCGTCTCTTTATCCAAGAAGGAGTGGGGAGGCATGTCCCCAGTCCCTCATTAGGATCAGCTCCCCTCTCTTTACTCATTCTCTCATTCCTTTTTAGCCATTCACACTAGATTGCTGCTTGTTGGGAACATCCACCTATCTAAGGGAGTATAAAGATTAAGGGGCCTCCATGACTTACCTTTGGTTTGTAGGAGAGTCTTCTGTTAATGATTCACTAGCCACAATTAATGAAACGATTACCCATAATTCTATCTCAGGCTTTTCTTTCATCAGATTTGTTAGTAACATGAGAGCGTACAAAAAAGGTATATCATATTAGTTTTCTCTCCAGTGTGGATTCTAAGATGTTTAGCAAGATCAGAGGTACTTTTAAAAGCCTTTCCACATTAATTACATTCCCAAGGTTTCTGTCCAGTGTGAATTCTCTGATGTAGAATAGGATGGGTTTTTTTTTAAGATTATTTTGTTTTGTTTTGTTTTTTGCTTTTGGAGGGGCAATTGGGGTTAAGTGACTTGCCCAAGGTCACATGGCTAGTTTTTGTGTTAAATGTCTGAGGCCAGATTTGAACTCAAGTCCTCTGGACTCCAGGGCCAGTGCTCTATTCACTGTGCCACCTAGCCACCCCAGGATGGTTTTTAAATCTGTATGCATTTCCTTAGTGATTACATTCATAAGGTTTCTCTCCAGTGTGTCTTCTCCTATGAAGTAGAGCAAGACAGTAGCTGCAACTGAAAGCCTTTGCAAACTGATGACATTCAAAAAGTTTCTCTCCCATGTGGTTTCTCTGATGCTGAATAAGGTGAGAGGTCTGTGTGAAAGTCTTTCCACATTGATTGCATTCATAAGGTTTCTCTCCAGTGTGGATTCTCTGATGTGTAGCAAGATTAGAGCTTCTTCTAAAAGCCTTTCCACATTGACCCCATTCATAAGGTTTCTCTCCAATATGGATTCTTTGATGTTGAGTAAGATAACCTTTATATCTGTATGTATTTCCACACTGATTGCATTCACAAGTTTTCTGATCAGTGTGATTCTCTGATGTTGAGTAAGGTGGGAGCTCTGTGTGAAAGCCTTTCCACATTGATTACATCCATAAGGTTTTCTGTCCCTGTGAATACTGTGATGAATAATGAATGATGAGTGTCTACTAAAAGCTTCACCACATTCATGCCATGCACCTCATTTCTCTGCTGTCTGAATTTTTTGATGATATGTAAGGGAAGACTGTTGACTCAAAGCTCCCACTGTGAGGACAATCATTAGATTTCTCTCCTGTGTGGATTCGGTGAAGTCCAGCACAGATTTGTCTTCCTGTGACATCACAGGGACCATCCTGAAGCTTTGCTCATGAGTTTCTTCCACAGAAAGGCTTAGCTTTGTAGTAGGCTCTTTCATTTTAGGTCTTATCTCTCCTTCTGCAAGAAATAAACAATAAAATATATTAACAGAGACTAATATACACACCTATATAATTATAATCCCTTCCCTCCTTCAGGATAAATTAAACTAAGTGATCTACATGCTACTTCCCCAGGCTAAGTGAAAAGTCTTTAAAGTCAAATGGACAGAATAAATTGTTTAAAAATGTCATTAGCTCACATCTGCAGGATGACTTGACTTACAAGTTGCTTCACACAAAATCACACTGGTTCCCCACTAACACCTGTCACACAGTCTGGCACAGCATGCTCATTCCATATCAGCTCAGGGCATGCAGCTGAGACTAGAACTCCAGCCCTTTATGCAGGCATGCTCTGTCTATGGTGCTAGATGGCCTTTCTCCTTTGAATTTTGTTGTTGTTTTTATTGTATGTGGACTTGTTCTCTCCCTCTCTTCAGATCTTCCTATTCCCTGAGACACAACAATATTTAAATTAAGCCATTCAGTAATAGTATAACAGAGCTTTAAGTTCAAGGGGAAAGACTTCAGTGTGACAAAATTCATTCTTGCCTCTTAAAATAAATTGGTTCCACCACTGTGAAACTTGAGTAACCGCCACTTTAATTGGTCAAGCAGCCATCAACACTCTGCCAGCAACAAGACTGAATCCCTAAAGGCTCCAACGATAGTTTTTATATTTAAATTAGAATATGAGCATTCTTAGACATATTGTGCAACAGTATATTATAAACATGATTTTTATATGCACTGAGGAACCAAAACTTCAGGTGACTCCCTTAATTGCTGAGCTCTGGACTGGAACCTGAAACATCTCTGAGCTAGGCCTGGAATTCTTCTTTCTTTTTTTGATTTTGACTCTTTCTCCCTAATTCTGTTCTCCTTTTCTGGTCTCAGTCCCTGTGTTCCATTCTATCCCATGGAGCTCGGTGTCTTTCTATTCCCCAACACTCTCCTTTCCTTGGATCAGCTTCCCAATCTTCTATATCTTCTCTAACCATCTCCATGTTTGTAGGCCAGATGGGGAGGTCCTGGACAGCAGGGACAGGGCTTACCCTTAGCAGGGCACCTAGAAAACAGGAGTTGCTTAATCCATGCTTACTGACTGAGAGGGCCCAGGGCTGACACCAGGCCCCAGCCTCTACCTCAGTTGCTGTATTCGGGTCTCTCTTTTACTTGACAAATGCACGTTCTGGCCTCAACCCTGTTTTGGGCTGTTTCCTCCACCTTATCTCCTATACTGAGTGACCTTTGTCTGATTCTAACCTCGATGGGGCCTGACCAGACCCATGGTGAAGATCACAGAGACTTCTTTTTCAGTTCCTGAAACAATTCATACAAAGGAACATCTGGGAGTTTCTACTTCACACTGCCCCAAACTGAGAGTGGCCGTTAACTCAATGAATCTGGCCAATGATTCTCTAAGCACGGGCCAAAGATTGAGCCTGAGAGATCACGGAAGGGACACAGGTTGGCTTATGAAAAACACAGCCGTGGACTCATTCTAAGTAAGTCAAACCTTTGCTACTATCTCAGTGCTACTGAATGGAGTGAGAGAAAATCATAAAACCCGGCTGCCTGGGTCCATGACACATTTAGGCGATATAAACTCAGAGTGGCCCTCACTGTGGCAAGGTGATCCTTGACATCTCCCTGACTCCCTTGGGGTATCTCAGTGGTGAAGTGGATAGATATCATGAAGACTCAAGTTCAAATTCAGCCTCAGACACTGATTAGCTGTGTGACCCTGGGCAAGTCACCTAGGCCTGTTGACCTCAGTTTCTGCATCTGAAAATGAAGTGAAAAGGAAATAGCAAACCACTCCAGTATCTTACAAAGGAAACCCCAAAAGGAGTCAGAAATGACTGAACAGAATAACTGACTATCCCATTAAACCACAGCAGTTTTCCCAATGCTTTTCATTCTGCTAACTGTCCCTTAGTGTATGCTCCCACTGTCCACCCTCCCCCCACTCACCTTCTCAGCAGTGACATTTCCCTTCTATTTTACTGAAAAAATTGGATACTTATCAAATGCTCCCTTACCCTCTCCACCTCTGATAAACAGGGGCCTTCTTTTCCTTTCTGACCCCACTATAAGATGAAATTGTCCTCCCTCTGCTAGTTAAAGCAAACTCCTTTTCCTGTGTAAATCATCCCACTGCAGCCCGCCATCTTCCTCAGCTTACTGTCTCTCCAGCAGCCCCTTTATGTCACTACTTTTCAGTCTCTCCCGCACTAACGGCTCCTTCCTGACTGCCACAGAGAAATCCATTGCTCTCTAATCCTCAACACGACGACCATTGACCGTCGATCCATTCCACCACAAGACATGTTTTCCAATATCTTTCCTCCATTACTTGGCTAAACAACTTGGTTAAACATTTACATGTGGTGTTTCCAAGTCCTCTCCTTTGCTTTCTCTGAAATTCTCTGCAGTCTCGCTCCCAATTTCATTATTCAATGGAAACTCCTCTCTCCAAAACTTCCACAATTTCCAAGCTGCTAAATCCACTGGCCGTTTCTTCGCGCTCGGCCTGCTCGGCTTCTCTGCAGCCTCTGATCCAATGGCCCTTTTCTCTCTCTCTGGGTTTCAGGGACACTCCTCTCTTTGTTCTCCTACAGTATCCAAACTAAACTCACTCTTTTACCTCCAGCCCACCCATCTTGCCACTTTCTTAAGGCTCTCCAAGGCATGACCCCAATAGTGCAGGCTCACAAATGAAGTGTCAGGCACTCCTCACTGACGCTCACACATTCATCCTCCTGACCCCCATATTCAATCTGCTGCCAATACCCGTGATTCCACCTTGGTAACATCTCTCCTGCACACCCCCTTCTTTCCCCAAACTGCTTCTGTCTTGGTTCTGGCCCCAATAAACTCATGCCTGAGATATTACAAGAAACTGCTGCCTGCAGGGTGACTAGGTGGCACAGTGAATAGAGCACTGGCCCTGGAGTCAGGAGGATCTGAGGTCAAATCTGGCCTCAGACACTTAACACAAAAACTAGCAGTGTGACCTTGGGCAAGTCACTTAACCTCAATTGCCCTCCAAAAAAGCAAAAGGAAAGAAAGGAAGGAAGGAAGGAAGGAAGGAAGGAAGGAAGGAAGGAAGGAAGGAAGAAAGAAAGAAAGAAAGAAACAAACAAACAAACAAACAAACAAACAAACAAACAAACAAACTACTGCCTGGGTCACTTGCCTCAAGTCTCCCCCAACACCAGTCATTCCTCCACCCAATTGTCAAAGTTCATGGACTTAAAGCTCTGTACTGACCATGTCACCAAGTACTCAACAACCTCCCGTCACTCCTCAGCAAAAGGATCAAATACAAAGCCTCTCTAGGGCTGTTAATCACCTACCCCTTCATCATCCATCCTTCTCCAACTCTTCTCTTTCTCTGAACATATATCCCCAAATATGCTGTAATCCAGTAGTTGGCCATCCATTTGCTTCTGTGAACAGGACACTCCACCTCATGCTCAATAGGCTTTCCTCACCATCCCCCTTCCTAGAGTGCCCACCTTGGCTTCCCTGAAGCTCCATCTAGAGCCCGCCTTCCACACTGAGGCTTTCTAGTGCTCCTCTAGAGCAAGCCTTTCTTTCAATGAGCTGCAGTATGTTCTGTCCATAACAGGTTTCCACACTGCTGTTGGCATGTTGGCCTCCCCCGCTCCCAGTCTGTGAGCTCCAGGAGAGCAGAGCATATTGCTTCTATCTCATATCCCTGGTGCTTAGCAGAGGGCCTAGCACATACACAGCAGGCACTCAATAAATGCTCATTGAGTTGAAGTTATGAAAAAGAGCCCCCTGTTGAACTTTCAGGGGGTTCCTGCCCCCCAAATACCAATAATGACTGCTTATAGGATCACAGATTAATCACTGGAAGAGAGCTTTATTTCATGGTGTCCAATTTCCTCATTTTACAGATGGGGAACCTGAGGCTCAATGGTTCAGTGACTTGTCCTGGGACCCACTGCTACAAGTGTCTGAAAGAGAATTCTATGTCAGAGCTTCCTGCCCCCAAATCTCGCACTTGCTTCACCCCCACACCTGGAAGCCTCTTGTAATCTCAGCTCTCACATAGCTGCTTTCCCCTGACTTGCCTTCTGGCTCCAGCAGCCATGGTGATGAAGGAGCTAGAGGTATGTCAGCAAATAGGATGGACTGCTAGGAATTTGTGGGTATTGTCAGAATCCTTTTGTATAGCAAGCTTGTAGGGATCTTCATAGGCTAAGAGGTAACAATGCAACCAACCTCTTAGCTTTAACTGCTGAGGGATGCAATAAAATGTATTCCACTGATTCTATGACACTTGTGGTGGAATGTAATGGGAATGGGAATTTGAAGATCTTCCCTGCCCCTCAATAGGCTGAATGCAATCACTTGGAGTCTGTGGTGGGAGGAGTTTGTGGAATGGGTGGAGCAGAGTCAGTTATCAAAATATTTATAACAGAACTTTTTCTGCCAGCAAAGAACAAGAAACAAAGTGAGTACTTGTCAACTGTTGGATAGCTAAAGAAATGACAGAATATGAGTTCAAAGGAATATTTTATCAAAGAATAATGAGAAACATCAGGATTTCAGGGAGGAAAGTCATGAAATCATTTATAGGGGTTTGTTCACAGTAAGTAATTTTGGATGTATAATGAGGTCTCTTATATTGGGAATCCAGTGAGGTCTTGTGTGAGAGTCTTAACCTTGTTAATTGCATCCATAACTTTTATTTCCAGCAGGATTTTTCAAATGTTTAGTCAAGTACTGTTGAAACCCAAGGCAACCTGGTTAGCATCACGGTAACAAGTCCCTCTTCCACCCACTGACTCCAAAGAGGCCAAAGTTACTCTGTTCTATGATAACCTAAAACATTTTCTAGGGTAAAAAGGCAGAGGTGGTAGTCAAAACAACAACAACAACTTGGAGCTGACTGAAGAACAGATTATGAGCTTCTTATTTTAAAATTCAGACTCAAATTGCAGACAACAGGGGATACCATCAGATTCTACAGACATGACCTAAATCACATTGCTCATGTAGCTGAAGTGAAGAACAGGTTTTGGGATTAGATCTGATAGAAAGCCTGAAGAACTATGGAGAGAGGTTTGCAATATTGTGCAAAAGGCAGCAACTAAAAATATTCAAAAAAAAAGAACAGCAAGAAAGCAAAATGACTGTCTGAATGAAGCCCTACAAATAGCTAAGGAAAGAAGGAAATGGAAAGGTAAAAGATATAGGGAAAGCTATACCCAAATGAATGCAGAATTCCAGAGTATAGCAAGGAGAGATGAGGTTTTCTTACATAGCAATACAAAGGAATAAAAGAAAACAATGAAACATGATTACATTCAAAAAGTTTTCCTCCAGTCTGGCTTCTCAGAAGTAGAGCCAGATGGCTACATTCATAGGGTTTCTCTCCATGTGGATCCTCTGATGACCAGTAAGATCAAAGGTACATCTAAAAGCCTTTCCGCATTGATTACATTCATAAGATTTCTCTCAAGTGTGAATTCTCAGATGTATAGCAAGATTGGAGTTCAGTCTGAAAGCTTTTCCACATTGATTACCTTCATCAGGTTTGTCTCTAGTGTGGATTCTCTGATCTTTAGCATGTTTGTAGTTTTGTCTGAAAACTATTCCACGTTGATTTCATTGGTAAGGTTACTCTGCAGTGTGGATTCTCCCCTGTATGGAAAAACAAGAGGTAATTCTAAAAGTGGCTTTTACATTTGCACTAATTCAAACTAACATAACGAACTGAATTGATGTCACTTGGCAATTTGGTTTCATATATTAAAATTATAACATTATTCATGTTATTATTATGGTTCTAATTTTTCTCATTTGGGGATTTGGGGGAGACCACCCTAAAAGTTATGCATTTAATTGAAAAAAATTATTTCTAGTGGGACATAAAATTGTACCCTTAGAAAAGGATTATGAACCAGCCAGAGGTGTCCCCAAATCCTTTGGAACCACCTCCCCCCCACCCCCCAATTTGAGAAAGGCCTAAAACCTGGGCTGGCCAATCAGGACAGACATTGAGGCCCACTGAGCTTAGCATCCCATAATGCTTTGCATGCTCTGGCCTAACAGACATGCTTAAAGGCCTTAGATGCCTCAGATCCCCTGACCTGGACATGATCTTGAAGAATGGGACTTTTTTATCTTGGGATTTGATGGACATAAGTTATGCTGTGTTATTCGCACTCTCCCCCTCTCTGTGTGTACACACACACACAATTAAAAGTGATGCTTTGACATTCTCTTATCTCATTGTATTTACAATCTATCCCATTCAGAACTTCCTTTCTCACATCAGGGTTAACACAGGAGAGGACACTAGTTTGGGGCTGACACGGGCATCCTGAGCTGGGCCTGCTCTAAGGGGATAAAGGGTTTCCTTCAGCTTGTGATTCTGAGTTCATGATTCTTTTCTGACCCTCTGGCTTGATGAGAATAAATAAGTCTGTTATGGCATATGGACAGCCTGACTTTGTGCCTTCCTTGGTCAGACCATGGGGAAGGGAACCCCATGCTGTTGTCCTTGGAACAAACCCTCAGTTCAGGTGGATACTGATGTTTGCTTCTTTGGACCAAACCTTTGGTAAACACTTGATGGCACCCTCACAGATGATCATCTTTGCCTGTGGAAATGGCCTCTTTGGATGATGCTGGTCAAGTCTAAGGACTAAATGCACTCACCAGGGCAGGGGGTCTGCAGCTCCCAGGGGCCATTCCCTCTGGCTCCATGCTCCCTGCTTGGGCCAGGCCTTGGTCCTCTGCAGGCTGATCTGGAGAGGGAGGATCCAAGAGGGGAAGAGACTTTCCCTTTTCTTCCAGGGCAGGAGGCTGGGCTGTGGGGATTTACAGAGGTATGTAATGGTAATGAAATTTGAACTTCCTTTTGTATTGCTAAGCTGATAGGTACTTAGCACCTACTTTCAAATTAAGCCTCTGTTAAAGAAACAGAAAGTATCAACCCCTGTTTCTGATGTAACAGCAAGGGGCTGAACAGGGAGGAGCAATACTGCATATAAAGAAAAGCCCCAGAGAGGGACAGTGAGAATTTCTTGGAGCAAGCCAGGAGGAGGCAGAAGCAGCAGCTGCTGGAGAGAATGATTTTGAATTTTTGAATAGACTTATACTGCTGAAGACTTCCAAGGGCCAGTTGGAGCTGCTGAGTCCGAGGGCCAGCCAGAGCTGGCAGAAGAAGCATGACTGTGGTGTCAATACTTTGTGGCTTTGTTAAGCCTTGACTTCCCAAGAATAGAGACTGTGAAGGACTTGAGGTGGACTGGACACTGTGAGCTCCAACATGGAAAATGGAAACTGGATGAAGAGGTGGACAAGTAACTAGGAGTTATCTGCTTTTGAACCCAGGTGACAGTTTGGTGAAACCAGGTAGGATCTGGGACCATAGAAGGGGATCCAAGGAACCTGAAAGCCTACCCTGAGTCAAGCTGAAAAAAGAATTTACTTGGATACTGTGTACTGACTGTGAAGATTGTAATTGACTTGTGACTGAGGGGTGGATGGCCTGTGTATTTTCTGATGATTGAATAGTGAATGATGACTAAATAATGACTGATTTGCAACTTAATGTGCCCCATGGGTGGAGAATTTTGACTATTGTATTTTGTGTCCCTTAAGGAGGCAAGACACTTTAAGGATGATTGATTGATTGAGATGGTTGAATGATTGAGTTATTAAATAATTGTACTTTGTTGAAAACTATGTGACCACTTTGGTGAAAAATATATGGCCATTTTAGTGATAAGTAGTTGAGTTGTGACATGGTGAATGTTGTATTTTGATTTTCTGTGACAAGCTGTAATATTGTGAATGTTGTACCTTGCTTTTCTGTGAATGTTTTGCTCTGATTTGTTATTGAATAGTGTTCACTATACTATGTAATCAGAACCCTGAAAAGCTGTTCACAACAGCCATACTCTGGAAAGCTGCTCATGAGGCTTTACAGGGTCCTGCCCTCAGGGCAGAGAATACAACCTATAGGAAGTGTCAGGCCTGGAAAGGAAGATGGTCCATTCCTCTCCCCCATTCTCCTTCCAAGAACCAAGAGGCAGAAGGAGCTTGGGATTCGAGGTGGAATGAGACCAGTCAGAGCCTCAATGGCTCAAAGCTCCCTCTCCACCTGGTCCTCTCCCCAACTAACACACACACACACACACACTCCAGACAACAGACTGACTGCTTGATTCCAGGGAGGAAGGAAGCTTAGGAAGGTTTGCAGATGGGGAGGGCTCTGGGATGGAGCCACTAGGGTATGACCAAGAGAAGCCTGAGGCTGGGAGACCAAATCCAGTCTGGGTTTCAGCCCCCTAGTAGGGGGCCTGAGGGCTCTGAAAGAAGAGAGGGCACTAAATATATAATTTAATTTAGGTAAAATTGTCATTTTTATTATTCAGTGTTTTGTAGTTTTGTTCATATAGGTCTTGGGTTTGTTTTGGCAGGTAGATTCCAAAACATTTTACATTGTCCACAGTAACTTTCAATGGGATTTCTCTTTCTATCTCTTGCTGAGGGATTTCATTAGAAATACACAGGAATGCCGAGAACTTATGTGGGTTTATTTTATATCCTGCAACTTTGCCAAATTTCTTTGTCTCAAATAGTTTTTGCTTGATTCTCTTAAGTATATCATCATATCATCTGCAGAGTAATAGCTTAGTCTCTTCTTTGCCTAATTTGATACCTCCAATTTCTTTTTTTTTTTTCCTAATTGCTATTGCTAACATTTCTAGTACTAGATTGAATAAAAGGGTTGATAGTGGGCATTCATCATGTTTCACCCCTGATCTTACTGGAAATGCTTCTAGCTTATCCCCATTACATATACTTGCTGATGGCTTCAAATAGATGCTACCTATTATTTTAAGGAAGACTCCATTTACTCCTAAACTTTCTAGTTTTTAATAGGAATGGATGTTGTATTTTGTCAAAAGGCTTTCCTGCATCTACTGAGATGATCATGTGGCT
Source organism: Petaurus breviceps papuanus (assembly GCF_028583685.1). NCBI lineage: Eukaryota > Metazoa > Chordata > Mammalia > Diprotodontia > Petauridae > Petaurus > Petaurus breviceps. Next base: position 109,925 of record NW_027186328.1, read on the forward strand.
TCTACTAGTTTTATTCTTGATACGATCAATTATACTGATAGTTTTCCTAATACTGAACCATCCTTGCATTCTTGGAATAAATCCTACCTGACCAAAGTGTATTATTCTTGTGATAAGTTGCTGTAGTCTTTTTGCTAATATTTTACTTAAAAATTTTGCCTCTATGTCATGAGGGAGATTGGTCTATAATTTTCTTTACCTGTTTTATCTCTTCCTGATTTAGGTATCAGTACCATATTTGCGTCACAACGAGTTTGGTAGGACTCCTTCTTCACAGATTTTCCCAAATAGCTTGTAGAGTATTGGAATCAATTGTTCTTCAAATGTTTGATAGAATTCACTACTAAATCCATCTGGCCCTGGAGATTTTTTCCTAAGGAGTTCATTGGTGGCTTCTTTGATTTTTTTTTTTCTGAGATGGGGTCATTTAAGCCATTTACTTCCACTTCAGTTAATCTGGGCAACTTATATTTTTGTAAATATTCATCCATTTCACTAAGATTGTTAAATTTATGTGCATACAATTGGGCAAAATAATTCCTAATTATTGTTTTAATTTCCTTTTCATTGGAAGTAGATTCACCCTTTTCATTTTTGATACTCATAATTTGGTTTTCTTCTTTTTTTTTATCATATTGGCTGAAGGTCTATCAATTTTATTGGTTTTTTCATAAAACCAAAAAATTACATTATAGAGCTAGAAAAAATAGTAACAAAATTCATTTGGAAGAACAAAAGGTCCAGAATATCAAGGAAATTAATGAAAAGAAATGCTAGGAAAGGTGGCCTAGCCATATCAGATTTTAATCTGTATTATAAAGCAGCAGCCACCAAAACTACATGGTACTGGCTGAGGAATAGAGTAGTGGATCAATGGAATAGATTGGGTTCATGAGACTCAGCAGTCAATCTACTGTTTGATAAACCCAAAGACCCCAGTTTTGGGGATAAAACTCACTATTTGACAAAAAAAAACTGCTGGGAAAACTGAAATATAGTATGGCAGAGATGGGGCAAAGACCATTATCTAATACTGTGTACCAAAATCAAATATAAATGGGTGCACACCTAGGTATAAAGGTTGATACTGCAAGCAATCTGGGAAAGCAAGGAATAGTGTATCTGTCAGATTTATGTAGAAGGGAGTACTTTATGACCAAACAAGAGTTAGAGAGCATCATAAAATGCAAAACAGATAATCTTGATTACATTAAATTGAAAAGTTTCTGTACGAAACCAATGTAACCAAGATTAAGAGGGAAGTGGGAAATTGGGAAAGAATTTTTGCAACCAGTGTGTCTGATAAAGGCCTCATTTCTAAAATATACAGAGAACTGAGTCAAATCTATAAGAATACAAGTCATTCCCCAATTGATAAATGATCAAAGGATATGAACAGGAAGTTTTCAGAGGAAGAAATTAAAGATATCTATAAGCACATGAAGAAATGGTCCTGCCCTAGGATATTAGAAGTTGCTTTTCAGTCCTTTGTGAGGCCCCTCCTGAGGGACCCTCATTCTCTAGCTCATCCTGTAACTTGAGAACATCCTAAATTCCTTTCCCCTAACTTGAAATACCATAAAAATTCTCCTTACTTTGTACCAACTGTTTTATTCTCCCTTATCCTGTGTCCCCATCGTCCTTAACCTTTGTGTCTCTCCACCCCCACCTGTCCCTTAATCTTTAGCTACCATAAACCCTCAAACTACATCATTATCCTGAACATCTGCAGGCTGTATAGCTTTCTGTCTGTATAGGCCTACTTCCCCCAACACCTTTACCTTTCCTCTGCCCCTGCCTACAGCAAAGGTCCTTCCCTGTGAATTCACCTAAATAAAAGCTCTCAATGGCTAAAGAGAATGTCACCTCAGTGAACTCTTTCACACTGAAACCACTCTCCCAAATCTGAACTGGAAATTGCAGGGATGCCCATGAGTTGGGGAATGCCCAAGGATGTCGCGGTATATGAATGCAATGCAATGCTATGGTGCAATAAGAGATGAGGAGCTCATTGACTTTAGGAAAAAAGGATTTGCATGAAATAATGGAATGAAAACAAGAGCAAATTGTAGACAGTAAGAAGAATGTTGTCTTAAGAAGATCTTTAAGAGAATAAGGTATTTTATTTTATTTTATTTTTATTTTTTAAGCAATTGGGGTTAAGTAACTTGCTCAAGGTTACACGGCCAGGTGGTTCTGGGTGGGTGCTAGGTGTCTGAGCCCGGGATTCGATCTCCAGGTCTTGTCAACACTGGAGCCGGTGCTCTTACTTGCTGTGCTACTTGGCTGCCCCAATAAGGTATTTTATTATAAATATCCAAATTACCTCCAGAGGACACACAAAGAAAGGCCCTGTCTGAATCCAGAGGAAGAAGCAACAAACAGAAGCATATGTGGCATAATCTTACAGATGCATCCACATATACCTATATATAAATGTGTGTGTGCCCTAATGGTGGTCTCCTCCAGGGCTGGGGTTTATGTGAGAAAAACAAAGAAAAAAAAAATTTCCAGGATCCTTATGTTCTGTTTAGAAAGGAACAGCAAGTGAGCTCTGGGGAGGCATCCCCCTCCCCAGTCCGGGCATCTATCTGGCTTCCTGGGGGGGGGGGGCCCTCCTTGAGCAGGGGCCCGGGGCTGCTGCCTGGGATTCTGCAGAAGAGGTACATCCTCCAGAGGCTGGGGAAACTGGAAGCCAGCCTCTGTAGGCCAAGGCTGAGGAAGAGGAATATGGGTGAGAGCTGCCCACCAGGGGAAGAGATGTCAGTCTGGGGGACTCTGGCCATGGGCTTTAGTCCCCAGATGAGAGGAGACCAAGGTGCCCAGGGCTGCTCTGGGAAGAGAAGAGTCTCCTGATCCTAAACTGAAGGAAGGGTCAAGTCCCCCAGCCCCACGTGAAGATGAGTCCACTTCTCATTGTTATATTCATTCTAAATCACGACTAAGCATTACAGCTGATTTGTGCCTGTTAGCAACATCCACTTACCTCAGGGCACATAAGTGCCCAGACTCATCCATGATTCCTCTTATATCACAAGATAGAGCTAAATGACCATTGTTTTATTGAGGATTCACTGGCCCTAACTGGTGAAGCTGTTGACCAGAAATTGTGTCTCTTGGACACTTCCTTCATCGTATTTCTTGGGTAAGAAGATAGTGGACTTAAAAAGTTTTATCACATTCCAGATACTCATTGAGGCATCTCTCCAGTGTGGATTCTCTGATGATGAGCAAGATTTGACCTCTGTGGGAAACTACTTATGAATTAATAATATCCCTAAGGCTTCTCTCTACTGTGGGTTCTCTGATGTGCAGCAAGTTTACATTTCACTCTGAAAGCCTTTCCACATTGATCACATTCATAGGGTTTCTCTCCAGTGTGGATTGTCTGATGTTCAACAAGTTTACATTTCACTCTGAAAGCCTTTCCACATTGATTACATTCATAAGGTTTCTCTTCAGTGTGGATTCTCTGATGTAGGATAAGACTGTCTCTCCGTGTGAAAGCCTTTCCACATTGATAACATTCATAAGGTTTCTCTCCAGTGTGGATTCTCTGATGTACAACAAGTTTATATTTCTCTCTGAAAGCCTTTCCACATTGATTACATTCATAAGGTTTCTCACCAGTATGGATACTCTGATGTTCAGCAAGATCATAGCTTCTTTTAAAAGCTTTTCCACACTGATTACATTCATAAGGTTTCTCTCCAGTATGGATTCTCAGATGTTTAGCAAGATCACACCTTTTTCTAAAACCTTTCCCACACTGATTACATTCATAAGGTTTCTCTCCAGTGTGGATTCTCTGATGTTCAATAAGTTTAGATTTCAGTCTGAAAGCCTTTCCACATTGATTACATTCATAAGGTTTCTCTCCAGTGTGGATTTTCTGATGTACAGCAAGTGTAGATTTCAGTCTAAAAGCCTTTCCACATTGATTACATTCATAAGGCTTCTCTTCAGTGTGGATTTTCTGATGTACAGCAAGATAAGAACTGAATCTGAAAAACTTTCCACACTGATTACACTCATAAGGTTTCTCTCCAGTGTGGATTCTCTGATGTACAGCAAGATAAGAGCTGAATCTGAAAGCCTTTCCACACTGATTACACTCATTAGGTTTCTCTCCAGTGTGGGTTCTCTGATGTTCAGCTAGTTTAGATTTCAGTCTGAAAACCTTTACGCAATGATTACATTTATAAGGTTTGTCTCCAGTGTAAATTCTCTGATGGATAAGGAAGGATGAGCATTCACTAAACGCTTCATCACATTCATGATACTCATGTGTTTTCTCTCCAGTCTGAATTATTTGATGGTTAATAAGGGGTGACTGTTGATCCAAGTCCTTCCCATAATGATGACAATCATATGGTTTCTCTCCTATGTGGACTCTGAGAAATACAGCACAGATTTCTCTCCCACTGACCTCACAGGAACCAACTCTCATGAAAGTCTCCTCATGATTTTCGTTCATGGAAATGATTGGCTTTTCAGCAGTCTTTTGCATTTTAGGTCTAATCTCTCCTTCTGCCAGAAAAAAAGAAATAAAATATATATGTACATATACACAGAGAAACATGAACACACACACACACACACATATATAATTATAATCCCTTCCCTTCTTTGGGATAAAGTAAACTAACTGATCTACATCCTACATCCCCAGGCTAAGAGAAAGTCTTCAAGGTTCAATGGCCAGAATCAATCATTTTAAAATGCCAATAGTTGTCACCTGCAGGATAACCTGATTTACAAAGACCTTCAGAGACAATCACTGGATCCTCACAAACACCAGTGACAATAGCAGGACCAGCATTCTCATTATATTCACAAGTCAGGCCATGAGCTGAGAATGGCTGAGAGACCTGACCAACATCTGAGTAGCTGAGACTACAATCACAACTGTGCAAGTGGGCATGCTCTGTCCATGGTACTAGAGGCCCTTTCTCCATCAAACTATCTTTTCTTTTGCTATTTAGAAAACCTATTTATTATAGCATGTTGACTTCTTCCCTTCCTCTCCTTGGTCTTCCTATTCCCTGACACATAATGGTATTTAAAAGAGGCCACTTCATAGACCATTATCTAACACCTTATACCAAAATCAAGTCTAAATGGGTGCATGATCTAGGTATAAAGTTTGATACTGTAAGCAGTCTCGTAAAACAAGGAATAGTTTACCTGTCAGATTTGTAGTGAGGGAAAGACTTTATGACTAAACAAGAATTAGAGAACATTATAAAATGTAAAATGAATAATTTTGACTACATGAAATTGAAAAGCTTCTGTACAAACAAAGCCAATGTAACCAAGATTAAGAGGGACGTGGGAAATTGGGAAAGAATCTTTACAACCTATGTCTCTGATGAAGGCCTCATTTCTAAAATATACAGAGACCTGAGTCAAATCTATAAGAATACAAGTCATTCCCCAATTGATAAATGGTCAAAGGATATGAACAGGCAATTTTCAGAGAAAGAAATTAAAGATATCTATAAGCACATGAAGAAATACTCTAAATCACTATTGATTAGAGAAATGCAAACCAAAACAACACTGAGGTACCACATCTCACCAGTCAGATTGGCTAAGATGACAAAACAGGAAAATGACAAAGGTTAGAGAGGATGTAGGCAAATTGGAACACTAATGCATTGCTGGTGGAGTTGTGAACTGATTCAGCCTTTCTGGAAAGCAATCTGGAATTATGCCCAAATAAGCAATATAAGCAATTTCATACCCTTTGACCCAGCAATATGTATACTCCTAGGGTTATGTCCCAAAGAGATCATAGAAGTGGGAGGAAGACCCATATGTACAAAAATGTTTATAGCAGCTCTTTTTGTGGTGGCAAAGAACTTCAAATTTAGGGGGTGTCCATCAATTGGGGAATGGCTGAACAAGTTGTGGTATATGCATGTTATGGTATACTATTGTGCTATAAGAAATGAGGAGCAGATGGTCTTCATATTTACCTGGAGAGGCTTAAAAGAACAGAGGCTGAGTGTGAAGAGTAGAACCAGGAGAAATTTGTACACAATTACAGACACAACGTATGTGTGATGACCAACTTTGATAGACTGGACCCTTCCTAGCAATGCAGTGATATAAGTCAATCCCAAAAGACTCATAATGG
>NW_027186329.1:0-8378 GCF_028583685.1 Petaurus breviceps papuanus
ATCTGTTTCTCTGTCTTGATAATTCTATCTGTATATTCTGAAGTTCGGGGTGCTGACCTTTTTCCCCTGAACTAGGTAAACGATATATGTTTGACTGATTAAAGTAAGCTTGTTAACCCATTTTGAGTTGCTTTCCTTTATCAAAGCAGATCCAAGAACCTGTGTTGGCAGCAACCCTGGGGATGCTTGGGGTGCTTGCTGATGCAAAATGGCATCAGGTCACACAGCTAATAAATGTCTGAGGCTGGATTTTAACTCAGGACTTTCCTAACTTCAGGCCCAGTGCTCCATCTACTGTTATCACTTGGCTTCCTAAAAGTTGTTGAAACCCCTGATAAGCAAGGATCTAGTAAAGCAGCACCAAATCACTCTTAAGAAACCTAAGCCATCAGACCCCCAAATACATCATCCTGAATTGAAAAATGGATAGTTAGAAGTATGGTTGTCGTGATGCTGTCTATGATCTTTGGGCCTCTGTTGAGAATAGAAGATATACTGTGGAACTGAAGATGGACAAATGTTGCCCCAGTTTCCAAAAAAAAGACAGAAAGCAAATCCTTTAAACTAGAGATCAGTGATCTTGACTTTGATCTATGGGGAAAATGTTAGAAAGAGTCATTAAAAGTATAGTGCTTGATGAATACTTTTCGAACCCTGCAGCTCAAGTGCCTTAAACCTTGGGTTTATACAAACTAGGTTTAATCTTAAAAGTAGTTCCAAGATATATTTTTTCTTGTACTTTTAGGTCCACACTTGGAGTTTGCTCTGGGAAATCTGAGAATACAATTCATATTTTGTTCTTCACAAGTGTGAGTAAGCAGGATGTCTGGCTACCAAACACTCTCATAAGTCACAGGCTTTATTCTGCGCCACTGAAAATACAAAAAAAAAATGTCTCCTAAGATCCCATAAACCAGTACTATAAAACTCAAACAGAATCAGGGACTTACATAAGGATCCCCTTGGGCCATATATTGACTAGAAAACCACATATTGACATTATCTATGTTTAATTGAAGTTTAATTTATTTTAAAATATTTTTTCATTATATTTTAATCAAGCTCAGATGGTACTCTAGAGTGCTGTGGGCTTCATGTCGCCCAGAAGTCTCCTGTTTGTTACCTCTGGCATAAACAAAGAAAACACATAAAAGATTAAAAACAGTTCATAAAGAAACCATGCAATTCACTTTCCAGTGAATGGTTACTTCTTTATAGGGAAGTTCTCTAGCCTCAATGCCACCCCCTTGCCACAAAGACCCCATCAGAGTCCTGTAGTCATAGTCCCGCCTTGTTGTTTGGATCACCTCCAAAAGAAAATGAGTTTAGGACCAAGACACTACACTCTTAACGATCCAGGAAGTCCCTCTTTCCCCTCATTAAGAGCCAAATAGACATTCAGTTCGTGGTACAACTCTGAAGTACTTGGTCTCCCATGAAAGTGATATGCACACACAGCATGCTAGACAAGTAATTTCCCTTCTAGTCAAAGTTATGACATTTAAATAGCTCACTCTTACAGTGTGTGCCAAGTCTAGGTCCTTTAATCTTCTATATCCTGGCTTTTATTCCCTTGCTTCTGTTTCTCTGAGCACCAGGGAACTAAAAGGCACAATACCCAGGAAATGACCCTGTTTGCAATGGGAAGCCAAATTCTCAAACTCAAAAATTTATTGTCAAGGAAACCCCAGAAGTGAGCACTGCCCAGGAAATTCCCTCTACCATGTTGAAGCCGTGGTCCTGTAGGTAATATTGTCGAGGATATCTCTTATCAGGTTTTTGTGGGAGTGACTCTGCCAGGTTCTTCTCCCTCAAGACAAACATTAAAAGTTGCTGGAGATAAGAAATCTCAACCTCACCCCTGCCCCTGCCCCCTCATTTTCATCACCCTGACTATTACCACTTTTGCTACCACCTCTTCTGTTCTCAGAATCTTGTTGGAAATAAAGATATAGATGAAAAAAGACATTGCTATTGCCCTATTTTCGGCTGGAATAAATGAATAATTCCTTTCTCAGTCTATCCCACTAAAGCACATCTTAAGAAGAGATTTCTTCGGAATGGCTATGTGGTGCAGTGAGTAAAGCGCTGGACCCAGAGTGAGGAGGACCCGAGTTTGGTTCCAGCCTCAGAGGTCACTTACAGTCCTTTAAGTCCTCAAGTGTGTCCCTTTGATTGAATCCAACCTTCATAGAACAAATCCCCTTAATAAAATATTTGTACTGTAAAACATGGACTTAGTCAAAAGACCTCACACAATGACCTAGGACGGCCCAGGAGGCCTCAAGGTCACAGGTTCCCCATCCCTGCTAAGTTTTTCAGGGCCTATATAGCTTTTCAACACTAGATTTCCAGCAACAAAGACAGTGCTTTAAAAATAAACCACTTTGAAAGCTCCAAGGACTGTGAACAGTACTGTGACTATTCATCTCTTATCCAAGGACATCAGTGTATGAGACCGACCACTTTACCATGTTCTTGCATTATTTGTTATAGTTTGTTTCTCCTTCAGTATTTGTTGGGGACTGTCAGGTAGATAGGAGGTCAGTCTAACAAGATGTTTTCAAACAAGTGTGGTTCCCATTCCCCCCTCTCCCCCACATTCCCATACTCCTCATGTTTCTTCCTGGAAATGAGAAATGGGGATTCCTTTCTTCTCTCACCAGCCTTTACATCACAGTATAAAGGCACAAAACAAAATCAATTTGCCAGTTAAATTGCTTTTATTCAGAAGATTCACAACAAACGGTAACCGGCTGGGAATCTCCAGACCTCTATGTCCCAGGCCTGAGGAAATGCTCATCCATCAATTCTGGGGGGTTTCTGAGAGGTGTGTCTTTAGGGGCTCTGCCCTCAGCCACAGCCCATCCTTTGCCCTCAGGATCACTTCTGGCTTCCTTTGGACTGGGTGTTTATCAGGGAGGATTCGGAATCGCAGTAGGGTGAGGGCCAGCGCAACCTTCATCTCATACATGGCAAAATTCTGGCCAATGCAGTTCCTGTTCAAAGGGAATGTCTGTTAATCCCCAGGCCTTAACCCCAGCCTTACTCTGTCCTCCCACCAACTCCCCATGTGTGCATGCACATACACATATGCATGGAAATGCACACACATACACATACATATACATACACATAGAGGATGGGGCCTCTGTATCTCCTGGAACTAGGGCTGGTTTCTCTTGAGGTTTGGAGATGATCACAATGACCCAGAAATGTGAGAACATTTACCCATGACTTCAGGGATGCAAATGGGAAGCATGTGCCATGGCCTTACCTGGGTCCAGCTGAGAATGGAATAAATGCCAGGGGTGACATCTTCTTCACATTGTTGAGGTCAAAGCGATATGGGTCATAGACCTGAGGGAAAGGGGCAGATGGTGGGGATGGCTCAGGCCATACCAGGCAGGCTGACTTCTACCAGGTAGGCAAGGAAACTACTTTTAAGGCAGCAGACCTTCCCCTGTGAGATCAATGTTGTAGTCCCTTACATTCTTGGTTCTTTTTCTTAGAGGCACATCTACATTTCTCCTGTATTTGTCCTTGGCAAGGGTTCATCCCTTTGCCATGAGTGTCCCTGACTCCTAGATCTGACCAGGTAACATGATGGGGACTGGAGTATGGTACCTCAGGGTTAGGCCACACAGCTGGATTGTGGTGGGTTCCAAAAATGCTGATTGTACAAGTGCATCCTGTTAAGAAGGAAGAGATAAAGGTTCCAACATGGCCTGCACATTCTATCAATTCACTCATCAATCCACCTCAAACCCACTTCACTCCCACCAACTTTCAAAGTATTATTCCTTGGCCACTTCTTTTAGATAACCTGACACCTGCTCTCTACCTTCTCCCACATTGCCCCCTCCCAGGTGCAGCCCCTGTCATACCTTGTCTTCCCCTTCCTATGCCATGCATGCCTGGGTAAAGCCTACCTTTGGGGATGATGCGCCCATCAGGTAGTTGGATGTCCTTGATACATTGCCGAGAAATGTTAAGAATTGGTGGGTGCAGCCTCAGGCTCTCCTTGATGCACATGGTCAGGAAGGACATCTGGGACAGGTCATCCCTGCATAGAGCAGACCTGTCATACTGGGGGAGGGGAACTAAGACACCCAATCGCACATAGAGAGAAGGCAAGGATCACGACATTTTTTCTCTAGAGTCTGCAGAGTTGAGGTGTGGTAGGGGGAGGGAAAGTTGGGAACCCTGACAGAGATGTTATCAAAGAAAAGAGAATCGGAAAGGCCAGGATGTGGAATGGAGTCTTTGGCACAGAAATCTCCCCATGTTTTAGCCCTGGGTTGTATCTGTGGAGAGTTATTCAGAAAGCCATGAAAAGGTCAAGAAACCCTCCTGTGTGCTAGGGAAGGGTTGTTTTGATAGTCAGGATCCGTCATCTACAGAGGCATAGTTAAGCTAAGCTAGTGAGAGGCTTGAGGATGTTTCCTTTAGGGAGTATCCTCAGCTGGTCCTCAGCTGTGACCAGGGTGATCCAAAGGATGAGCTCCTAATCCCCTCACCTATAGGAATCATCCCAGACTCATTTCACACTTACCATTCAATGTCCTCTGCCTGACGGCCACTTAGGATCTCCTGTATTTCCTGACGACAGTGGTCCTGGTATTCTGGATGTTTGGCCAGGTTGTAGAGGGTCCAGGAGAGACCACTTGCTATTGTGTCATGGCCTGGAAGGAAGGGAGAAGATCCAGAGAATTGGTATGGTGGTGAGAAGGTATCTATGAGTGAACTGCGGAGTAAGAAAGAACATCATGATCTCACTGAAATCAGCACAGGCTCTGAGGGGACAGCTCCTTTTAGACTAGCCCTGACCAAAGCAGGAATCACTGAGGCTGACATCAGGAATAAGATAGGAAAGGACTTCTTAAGGGGAAATCCCCTCTAAATCCCCACCACTCTTACACCAGACCCTCCAACTGCATCTGCCCCCTTACCTGCAGACATGAATGTTTCAGCCTCTGCCCGAATGTCCTCATCTGACAAAGGTTTCTCATCTTCACCCTGGAATAGTACATAACTGAAAGTTCTTGGCTTTTTTCCTTCCCATGAGCTGCTGTACTTGGGATTCCCTCCTCAACATCCCACTAACCCGAGGCACTACTGATCGTGTCAGTTGTCATACCTAGAATCCTTGAGACCCAGGCCAGATGCTTAGCATAACTCATACCCCCATAGCCTTCTACAGCACCTGAAACTATCATGTGGACTCCTATTGCACTTCTGGAAGCACACCATAGAAGTCACCTGATATGTTCAAAGCCCTCAGAAATAACATTGAGGACTACCCAGAATCAGATACTCCGGGAAGACACACCTAGAATAATAGAAACTTGGATTTAGAAGGGACTCATTCCCAAAGCATGAATCTCATCTGAAGCTAAAGACATATTCCTAGCTATGGTATAGCCTGGGGGCGTGAAGATTCTTTGATATACACTCTACCCTCTAATTAATCTTGTCCCTTCTTCCTTAATACTCTCAGGCATATTTGTACCCTAGAAATTCTAGATATGGATTCCATCATACCATAGACTCTCCTTTGATATAGCAAGAAGCAGCCTTCATGGTACTCCTAGATAAATCTGTAATGTAGGAAATTAGACTTGATATACCTATGACCACAGAAATATTTGTGAACATGTCTGCAATTCTCCTAACTACCCTGTTATACCTAGAAACAACCTCAGGAAATAAACTTTGAGGTTATTTCTAGGTATATTAGAATATATAAGAGCATTCCAGGCGTATTCCAGCTAGGATATATGTAGCTATGCTTAGAACTCAGAGTAATACTTTCATCTACCTAGAAAAGACTATAGGTCGCTATTTCATCCAACCCATGAGAGGGAAATAAAGGGATGCTTTCCCAATAAACATTCTTCTATGTGACTTAACTCTAGGGCATGTATTAGGGAACCATGAATCTGCCTTTGTCAACCAAAACCCTTCGTCTTCCCCTGGATGATCTGCCCCACCTCCCCAAGATCCCTTAGGCCTTCTGGAAGACTCCCTTCCCATTTCTCCTTGTAGCTGTGATGTTCACCTTGGCCAATAGAAGAACATCTATGAAGTCCATGGTCTTTCCTTTGATCTTATTCCTAAGGAAGGTCTCAGCACCTTGTTCAGCAAGTATTTGGCGCCGAGCCTGGATGACAGCATCTGTGAAGCTGTGTACCATGTGGCAAGCCTTAGAGAATTGCTTCCCCTGGCTGGTGAGGTTGTATAGACAATCCCAGTATAGGAGTGGCTCCTGGTAGCGTTTTGACACAAGGGCGGTTAATTCCAAGAGGGCAGAGATGAACTGACTTGGCTTCCTATGCAAAGTAAGGGGGTCAGGGTCAGGGGTCATGCCAGGTAAGAACCTTGAGAGAATCCCAGTCATTCAGAGTCCGCTTGGCTCAGACTAAGCTCTTTAATGTCCTTCTAAAGCATCGCCCTCCCAACTTGCCTGCCCTAGTCACTTACTCTACCTCTCCCCGGTTTGTCACCCAGGTTCAAAACCTCTTTTGAACACAAATCCCATATGTTCTTCCTCCATAATACAGTGACTTTGCAGAGCCCTCCCTCACTCAAATCTAAGTTAGCTTCAAGTCTTGTCATCATTCCCTGACGTCATGGTCCTCTTTAGGAACAACAGACAAATACAATCAGTGAGAAATTTCCTCCCTCTCCTCACTCTTCCTGTCCTTCTTCCTCTCTCTCTCCCTCCATCTAAGGTTTCCCTGCCTATATAAGGTATATTTTGTTGGCTAAATGCAACATCACTATCTTGGGGTTTACTGGCTAGATTTCTTTCTCGAAGACCAAACCTTAAACCCAATTCAATCTGGAGCTTATAGATTAGACAGCAGTAGGTCACTGACCTCTTAGCACAGAGTCACTGCAAAAAGTATATAGTAACTTTTTCTCTTTTGGCCAGCATCCCTGAGTGCCTTCTTTTAGCAGTTTGATTTCTTTTTTTTTATTTTTATGTATTTATTTTTATTAAAGGGGCCATCCCTTGAGTTGCTTCTTTTAGAGGCCCATTCACTAAATGGGCATTTCCTCACTCAAAGAGAGAACCTGAAAAGACCTTAGCCCCAAAGCATCAGGGTTTCCCATTGCATCCTGGGCCATCTCCAGTAATCATGATGAATATTAGGCCACTGGACCCAGATGGCTCTGGAGGATAAAGTGAGGCTGGTGACCTTGCACAGCACTCTCTCACTCCAATCCGAGTCAACTGCAATTCATGTCATCATTCCCTGATTCAGGGTCTTTTTAGAGAATGAAGGACTAACACAATAATCACAGAATCTCAGACAGAAAAATCCTCAGAGGCCATGAAGAGCAACCTGGCCCTGAACAAGAATTCCCTCTACAATGTCCTTAATGGGCCCCCGCATCTACCTGAAGACCTCCAGTGATGGAAAACATGCTTCTTTCCAAAGAATCAATTTCATTTTTTGACAGTTCTAATTCTTGGGAAGAGAGTTTTTCCCCCCTTATGTCAAACATCAAACTGCTACTCTATAATTTCTAATTAGACATAGTTCAGCACTCTAAAGTAAATAATGATAAATCTAATCACTCTCAAGGCCCCAAAGATAGAGTTTCAGATTCTTGTGAACTCTGTGAGGTATCACACCAGCATGATGTGGCACTCACATTTCCCTTCTCTGTCTGGGCTGGCTTCTTCACTGTAACCAACAGTCCATCACATTGGCAACCCTGGGCGGAGTGGGTTGAGAAGGAGGAAGATGGGAGGCAAGACCAGGAGATGGATTGTGTGCTTATTCCCAGATGTACACCTGGCACAGGTTAGCCATGCTGCTACACTCACTCTGAGCCTCTTGCCCATGTTTCCCATTTATACAGTCATAATGATGCCAGTAACTCTAAAACATGAAACATTTACTAGCTGCAAAAGCAAAAACCACCACATCATTATTCAATAGAAGACAAAAGCAAGAAAAACCAGAAATCCACCCATAAACCCTGGGTCTCTGTCTCCTACCAGTTTACAAGGATGGGGAGAGCGGGCACACACCTATATCATCCTAGCTGTGAGGAAACGGCAGGGAAACCCATGTCTGGGTATTAATGTTCTTTTTAGATAACAGTCTGCAACACTGTCATGTAATGGGCAGAACCACTCCACTTCACTTCTCTAGACTCCCCTGTTGAACAAAGACCAGTCTCTGTAACCCTGTATCATGGAAGCAGTTTTAAGCTCGTTCAGTAAACAATGTCATGATGTCCTCTCTATGACAAACAGTTCCTATAAGTATGGAATCTATAGAAATTTGTCAGTCTGTTCTCTGGGCTATGTAGCATGCCTGCTCCTGTTCTCAAATTAATCTTCAGAAAGAGCTTCTTTG
>NW_027186329.1:8388-11497 GCF_028583685.1 Petaurus breviceps papuanus
AAGTTAGAATTAAGTATTAACAACACCAACAAAAACAATGCATTTCTAAAGCACCACAACTTTATAAGGCTCACAATGAGCCTGTAATTCAGGTAAGGCATTCATTACTAACTCCCTTTTACATGTGAGGTATTATCTTAAGAGGGACAGCCAGGTGGTGCAGTGGATAGATCATCAGCCTGGAGTCAGGAAGACTCATCTTCCTGAATTCAAATCTGGCCTCAGACACTTTTATGCTATGTGACTCTGGACAAGTCACTTCACCCAGTTTGCCTCAGTTTCCTCAGGTATGAAATGAGCTAGAGAAGGAAAGGTCAAACCACTTCAGTATTTTTGCCAAGAAGAAAACCCCAAATGGGTCATGAAGAGTCAGACATGACTGAAAAATAACTGAACTAATTGTATTAAGCCCAGATTTGAATTCAGGTTATTTGACATCAACTGCACTTTCCCTGACCCCTCTGTTACTTCTCTATTGACATACCTCTAATTCTGGGCTACTGTCTTGTCTGCCTTTCATTCCTTCCAGGATCTGCTCTCCTAGCCCTGACCCCCAGTCTCCCTTGTGAGGTCATCATCACCTGATGCCTCCTCTCTGCATGACTGACCTGTGCCCGGTACTTCTTGACACCTCGCAGAGCATGTCAGCCGGACACTGACCACGGGGGCCAATTCTGTAATGGACATTGTCCCATTGCCCTTCTCCTAGCATCTGTCCCATCCAGAAGATCTTCCTGGAGTCACTCACTGATATTATCACCCAGAAAGCTCTTATTGGACACATCAGGCACCCATAGGTGAAGAAAATGGGAAACTGAACCAGAAGGAGAATCAGAAGGGGTGACAAGTGAGTGCCTCACTCCCAAAAGCTTACTTATTCTTATTTTTTAGTTCACTTATTGTCTCTCCCTATACTATAATCTACTTCAGTGTAGACACTGTTTCATTGATATCTTTGTATAGTCAGTGCTTAGCACAGCACCAAGCATCCATAATAAATGCATTAGGTTCCTGTTGCACAGGAATTGCCATCTTGTAAATAGTTGATGATGAAATAGTCACTGATACCTTACCAAGACTAGTCTGGGGAGATGCTAAAGGCAGTGATCCTCCTTCCAAGGAAGTAGACCAGGGATGGGGATGGAGGGATTTAGAATATTAAGGACCACACATGGCTAGTCAGCTCCAGGGTCTCCAGTTTCCATCTAGGATGGTGGAGGAAGAAGGGTAGATCAAAAGCATGTTACTTTTGATCTACCCTTCTTCCTCCACCATCCTAGATCTCATCTCTAACAGTGAACATTCCCCTTCAATAGAGTCTCCCTTCCCCTGCACCCTGTGACTATGTTGCTACTAGTTTCTGAGGTCTCCAAGTTAAGAGCTGGGTTGGGACTCACTCCTGACATTGGCTGTCATGGCTGAAGACACATTTCTGCAAGCTGTCCAGTGTCATGAGGTTGATGTGCTCAAACATGTTCAGGCGAATGCTTCCCCCAAAACACAGACGCTGCCATTTCATCTGCCCAAGAAGGAAAGAAATCACAAGTGTGAGTCTGGATTCCTCCCAGAAGCTGAACCTTTGCCCTTAAACCCCTGCAAAATGCCAAAGAAAGCAAGAGAAACACCTCTTTTTGTGATGGGGACCCAAGTGGGGGTTACAGATCACAGTCAGAGCTTACTTTAGGGTTAGAGGGAGTCATTGACTAGGAGCCTGAGAACTGAGATCCAATCTGAACTATGTTACTGTGTGACCTACTGTAATGGTAAGGTAATTTTGAGATCGTTCCTTCCCCTTAATAGGTCTCTCGCTTGGAACCCAAGAAGGGAAGCTATCTTAAGGAACTCTTGTTTTCTAGGAAGGCACATACCTTTTGTTACTTGGTAATTAGACAGTGGGTCATGAAGGTTGTGATGTTCTCTGACCGTGAAGAAGGACATATATTCTCCCTGACATAATGTTTTGCTTTGGGGCTCACTTTTGGGAAGAGTTGTGTGATTTGGTCAGATGAGACTCTGGGCAGCTGTTGAGCCCCTCGGGCATTGAAAACCAAGATGTTGTTACTTTTCTCTCTGGTAACTAAAACTTTATGTATGTAATGGTCAGACAGCTAGAAGCCCTGTCTGTTAGTCTGTTGACTTATTTTCTCTGTTTACATTTTGTCTGCTTGTAATTTCTGTTTGTATTTTCTGAAGATCGGGTTTTGACTTTTTCCCCTGAACTAAGTGAATGTATATATATGTAAATCTATGTGTGTCTGTATGTGTGAGTTTGATTAAAGTAAAATTGTTAACAACTTTTGAGTTTCTTTCCTTTATAAAAGATGATCAAAGAACATGTGCTAGCAGCCATCCTGGGTATGCTAGGGCTCTCGCTACTACTCCTACTTTGTGCAACCTCAGCAAGTCATTTTATTTCTCTGGGCATCAGCTTCCTTCCTCATCTGTAAAATCTGGGATGATTAACATTGACCTCTCTACATCATGGGATGCATGCTGATTGGAGGAGGTGAGCCATGGATAGAAAACAAAGCTGGAAAGGCAAGTACTGGAGAAGACTCACATGTGATGGTGACTATGGGCTCTGCTCCACCACTTCAAACCCCTTAGGCTAAATTAAGGAAAAGAGGTTGGTGGGACAGCTAAGAGACATAACTAGGCACTTTGGGGCCAGCAATACCAACCACAAATGATGATTGAGGAAAGGTAGACTAAATGCACCATTATTTGGGGCTCAGGGAAGACCTGCATGTAAGGCTAAGGTGCAATTTGGAAGTGAGGGCACAGAACAGGACGCTCCTGGATGTTACGCAAGTCTACCTGTATTGGCTTCCTCCTTTAGCTGATTATTCTTACTAGCTACATCCTAAACTCTGTTTATTCTGCAATGAAAAACTATAGCTTTGGTCACCTTTTTGTAATAATGGCCACCATCACACCTGTTGAAATACAATGTGGTCCAACAGAGAATTCACTCCATGTAGGCTACTGGCCCCTTGGAGTCAACACTCATCTCCCCACAGCTTTTCCAGTCTTACATGCATAATGTCTGTGGACTTGTTGAAGATCTTTATGTAGGGTTTGAGGATGTCAAAGTGAAAAGCTGGGGTCA
>NW_027186330.1:0-3525 GCF_028583685.1 Petaurus breviceps papuanus
GATAGATAGATAGATAGATAGATAGATAGATAGATAGATAGATAGATGGATACAAACACATACATACACATACAAATATGTGTATGTGTGTATAATGTATATTTGTAAATACACAATGTATTTTTAAAATCCCCTACAAACTTCCCCTGCTAATGCTTATTCCCATTCTCATTCACTTTGTACAAATAAATTTTTCTGATCTTACTCAATCTCGTTTCTTATGCTAAATTGCTTTCTGTTTCTGTTCTCTTAGATCCCCTTAGGCTGCATCTCTAGCCTTCTGCACGCTTGTGCTATTTCTACGACATGTTCCCATTTTAAGCTATATTTTCCCCACACTTATGTGATTTTATTTAATCCTTCAAGACTTTGTTTGAACATACTCTTTTCACTCCTGCTTTGACTCCTCATTCTTGTATGTCTTCCTCTTTTCACAAGCTCTATGTTACTCTCCTTTCTTTATTCTTTCTTCTCCTGGGATTTGGGTTCTAACAAAATGGATCTTTTAATATGGTTTTATTTGTTTTGTTTTTTTATTCCAGTAAATTCTCTGAATGTTTTGCCTCTTCTTCCTTTACTCCATTGCATACTTCAGACAAAGCTGTCCATTCTGAATGAAATGTTTGATGTCTCCTTCCTTCTGTAAGAATCAATTTATCTTCTTCCAATGATTGTTGTTCTTCCCTACCTATTTTATCTATTCTCCTTTTTTTTGCTGCCACAACTTGAAACCCATCTTCTATTTCTTCCTTGAGTCTTCTCTTGTTGCCCTCTCCTTCTCTTACACCTCCAGGAGGCATTCCTGTATTCATTTGGGCAGATGTTACCAGCTTCATTATTTCTCTTCCCCTTTCATACTGAGCTCTTGAAACTGGCCCAGCTGCACTAGACACCCTTTTATTGTGACACAGCCCTTAGACAGTTTGCCTAGATATGACCCTTTTCATCACAAAGGTTACACACAATCCTCCCCTTTTTTTTAACATGAAGCCCTGCTGTGTCCTTGTTCTCCACACTTAAAAACATTTTCATGTCCACACATTATACTTAAATGATTTTAGAGAATGTTTTATTAATAAACTTTTGACTTTTTATGACAGCTTTTTTCTTTTTTTAAATATGAGTTAACATTTATAAAGTTTGCAAAGCAAACTATATTATTTGATCCTCACTTGAATTAGGTTCTATGATTACTCCTATTTTGCAGATGAGAAAGCGGAACCTGAAAGAAGTAAAGTGACCTACCTGCCTGTTGTCACACAATTAGTAAGTTTGAGTCAGGATTAGAAGTTAGGTCTTCTTAATTCCAAGTCCACCATACTATTCATCATACCATTTAGCTACACAACTGCTTGTGTATGTTATTCCCTTTTGGGGTCAATTCTGAAAGGAATAAGGCTCAAGTGATATCCTTCTCATCTTTCCCTCCACTATAATAGGCCTTTTGTGCCTCTTCCAGTAAGATAATTTAACTTCTCCCTTCCCTCTTCTCCAAATGCAATCCTCCTCACCCCTTAATTGTTTTTAATATCATCCCATCATAGTCAATTCATACCCATGCCCTCTGTCTATGTATACCGCTTCTAACTGCCCTAATAATAATAATAAAGTTCTTAAGAGTTACAAGTATTGATCTTCCTTTGTATTAATGTAAACAGTTTAACCTTCTTGATTGCCTTAAGTTTTCTTTTTCCTCTTTCACTTTTTATGCTTCCCTAGAGTTTTGTATCTGAAAGTCAAATGTTCTGTACAGCTGTGGTCTTTTCATCAGCAATGCTTAATGTCCTCTGTTTCATTGAATATCCATTTCCCCCCCTGAAGGATCAATATTTAGTTTTGCTGGATAGATGATCCTTGGTTGTAATTCTAGTTCCTTTGCATTCTGGAATATCATATTCTAAATCCTCTGATCATTTAATGGAGAGGCAATTGAAACAAATGAACAACAATAGTGATTCTGGGCAGAATAGCTAGAAGAGATCCAAGTCTTCAACATCAAACTTCACTGCAATTTAGGTCAGCAAATAATTATTAAGTACCGTGTGCCCTTTATTAAGGCTATGTGCCAAGCACTGAGAACAGAAAGATGAGAAAAACATAATCCTTGCCTTCAACGAGCTCAGTCAATCAATACTTATTAGGTGCCTACTATGTGCTAGGAACTGTAGTAACCACTGGGGATCCAAATAAAGGCAAAAAGTGGTGCCTGCTCTCAAAAAAAAGGCTTCTTGTAAAAACTGGGTTTTTAGCTGGAACTTGAAGGAATCCAGGAGACAGACATGAGAAAGGAAGAGAATTCTAGGCATGGGGGAGAGTCACTGAAAACCCACAGAATTCTGGAGGAAGAGGCTAATGTCACTGCATCACAGGGTATCTGAAGGGGAATGAGGTATAAGAAGTCTATGAGGTAGGGGCAGCCAGGTGGCTCAGTGAGTAAGAGCACTGGCTCCAGTGTCAGGATGACCTGGGGATCGAATCCGGGCTCAGATACTTAGCACCACACCCAGAAATAACTAGCCATCTAACCTTGAGCAAGTTACTTAACCCTGATTGCTTTAAAAAAAAAAAAGAAAAGAAAAAAAAGTCAATGAGGTGTAAGAAGAGTTAAAAGGTACAACATACAGCAGAGAGAGAGTTAAAGCAAGGGTGTGATGTCAATAGTCCAGGCATAAAGTGAGGAGGACCCGCCCCAGGATGGCATTTGTGTCAGAGAAGAGAAGGAAGCACCTATTAGAAATGGTATGAAGGTGATGGATTGGATATGTGGGAGAGGGTCAGAAAAAGTGGGTAGATGGTGAAGGTATGGGGGGGGGAGGAGAGGGAGAGGGAGAAAATTTGCAACTCAAGGGATTGTAGAACTGAATGTTGTAAACTAAAAGCTAATTAATTAATTTTTAAGTGGGTAGTCAAGGATAACACCTTGTTTTCAAATCTGTGGAACTGAGAGGAGGTGGTGCTGTTGACAGTAACAGAGTAATTCAGAAGAGGGGAAAGTTTGGGATGAATGATAATGAATTCAGTTTGGGACATTGAGTTAAGGATATCTTTGGTTCATGTGGTTTGAGATGTCTAACTGGTTATTGGAAATGTGACTCTTGAAGATAGGACAAAAGTTAGGCTCCATAAGTAGATCTGAGAATCATCAGCATGGAGATGACCTATGGATCCATGGGAACTGATGAGATAATCAAGTGAAATAGTATAAAGGGAGAAGAGAAAAGATCCTAGGACAGAGCCCTGAGGGATACCCACCATTAGCAGTCATGACCTGGACAAAGACCAGCAAGAGAAGACAATGAAGGAGCAGTCAGACAGGTAGAAGGAGAACCAAGGGATGTGTCACAAAAACCTAGAGAAAAGGAGAAAGCGATCAACAGTGTCAAAGGTTGAAGAGAGGTCAAAAAGGATGAGAATTGAAAAGGGTCATTAGATTTGACAATTAAGAAAGAGATCATTGACAACTTTGGAGTGAGCAGTTTGAGAGAGAGAGAGAGAGAGAGAGAGAGAGAGAGAGAGAGAGAGAGA
>NW_027186330.1:3625-15274 GCF_028583685.1 Petaurus breviceps papuanus
GAGAGAGAGAGAGAGAGAGAGAGAGAGAGAGATGATATTGTTGAAAGCCTTCTCTGGAAATGTAGCCACAAAAGGGAGGAGAGCTATGAGAAGACATGAGATGATAGTAGGCATGGGTAAATCAGGTGAGTTTTTGGACAATGAAGAAAATATGAGGATGTTTATAGGCACTAGTAAACAGGGAAAGATTGATGATAAGTAAGTGGGTATAAATAGAGGAAGCAAGCTTCTGTAGATGATGAGATGTGATGGGATCCCTTGTAAAGGGTTTTGCCTTGGCAAGGAGAAGGTCCACTAGTGAAGGAGGCTACAGTGGCAGGAGGTGTTTGGGTGATGTTAGATGAGGGGAGAAGAGGCAACTCTTAGCAAACATGAGGGAAAAAGAAAGAGCCTTTAAAGGCTCAAGTTTTTCAGTGAAAGATGAGGCAAGAACTTCAGCTGAAAGGGTAGAAGGAAGAGGAACCTGAGGAGATTTAAGGAGTATAAAAACACTTTAGAAAACTGCTATGGTGAGTAAGATAATGAGTTTATGAGGGAGGTGTAGATTTGTCTTGCAGCAGTGAGAGCTCAGTTGAAATTGTATAAAATAAATTTGTAGTGGACCCAGTCATCATGGTTTCATCCAGTTTTATCCAGCAGCAGGTTAGTAATGGGCTGGTGGAAGCAATTTAAGACTGAGATTTATCAGGGCAATATCATTGATAGAATAAGGACCCCCAGAGAAGAAGATGATGTAGAGTTGAGCTTGGTCACCAAGGAGTCAAGATGGGGAAAGTGGAATAGAACTAATTAGAGATGGTGGCCTGGCAAAGAATTGAGTGATGGAAGGATTGACGGTCCCACTGAAGGTGAAGAAGAGGGGTTGGGACTGCAAGACTGAAGGAGAGGTAGGATATCAACAGACTGTGATCAGATATGGGACTTTCAGAATTCATGTACAGGGAAGTGGGGCATTTGTGGGTGACGGCAAAATAATGGGTATTACATATCTCTGCATATACGTTACTGAAGTAGGGTAGAGAAGTAGGTCATGGGAAATGAGAAAGTTGAGGAACTGTGAGGTTAGAGGATTTGAGGGAGTATCAATATGTACGCCGAATTCCCATAAGTATGAGTATAGGAGTTGGAAAGGGAACAAAGAACATCAGCCAGTCACTGACCTCATTGAGAGAAGGGAATGTTGGTACTCAAGGAGCAACCAGAATTTTGATTGAGTGGTAGATACAGATTGAGGAAACCTCAAAGGAAGAGAGGTGACTGGGTAATGATAGTAGAGGGGGAACCTAGAAGTAGAAACGAGGAGCAGGACATATTCCAACTTTCCCACCTTGACCAGTGAGTAGAGGGAAATGATCAAAAGTACAACCAATGCTGGAAAGGGTGGCCAGGGAGGCTGTTGTCATCAAGAGAGAGTCAGGCTTCAGTGATATCCAGAAGATGGAAGGAATGGGAATGGAAAGGAAAAGATTTAAGATGAAAGCAAGTTTTTTAACTATGAGTAACAGTCCAGTGGGCATTGTAGAAGAGGTGGGTAGCCTCACAGTAAAACAGTATACAAAGGAAGGGGTCAGTCTCAGAACTCACCAACCCCAGTGATCTAGAGAGAACATTTAGTAGTAGATTGGAGAGGGTTCCAAAAGTGTTAAACCTGTTTCAGTTTCCTATAACAGAATGAAAGGAACTCCCAATAATAAGCTAAATTACCCAAAGAGCATTATGAAAAAAAACCTCATAAAATATGAATAAAGACTGATATAGAAAAGAAAATAAGCAAAAAGTCTAGAAAAATAGTCAACACAATGAATAAGTTCTTTTTTTCTGCCTTTTAAATAGTATTCTATTTTTCCAATTACATGTAAAGGTAATTTTTAACATCTTTTTTTTTATTTTGAGTTCCAAATTTTCTTCCTCCCTCTCTCATCTCCCTCTTTCCCTAAAATGGTAAGCAATTTTACATGGGTTATATATGTACAATCATATAAAATCTATAAGAATAAGCAATTCAAAGTAAAGGAAGTTAAGCTAACAACCCTCAAGGAAGGGTTATATTACTCAAGTATTATAATACTTGAGATCCCTCAAAATCACAAGAGTAACTGCAAGAACCTCCAGAGTGGTTCAGAAGATCAATAAAAGAGTTAAAAGAAGAAATAAAATAAATTGGTATAGAAATTAGGAAAGTTAGTGCTTTCCAGTAAGAAATCTATAAGACAAAAGGATAGAGAATGTAGAATAAAAAGGAAACCCTTCCAAAATGGTAGTTTCTCTTAAAAAAAAAAAAAAGGAAAACGACAGATTTGGGATATAAAAATACAGAAAAAATTAAATAATCAAAAGACACAAGATTGGAAAAAGACATGAGTGTTGTATAATACAAGGACATTGGGCTTGAAGATAGGAGAATGTGAAAAGACAATCTAAGGATTACGGGTCTTCCGGAAAACATAGTTTTTTTTAAAACTTGTGAATAATATAGGAAAATTGCCCAAGTCATTGAAAGCAGAAGCTAAAGTTAAATCTGATCCAATCTGACAAGTATGCATTAAGCATCTACTCTATGACATAGACAACTTTTATGGGCAAAGAATATAAGGGCCAAAAGGGGAGAGGCTTAAAAATTTTTTCAGGAGCAGGGAAGGATTGAATTGATACCTCTGGAATAAATAAAACACATTTCCTCATTAATAAATCCAAATAGGGGAGGGGGGTAGTACAAAGGAAAATCTCTCAGGTGAGCAAGGGACCATAAGGATTCAGAAAAGTATCATCTTCTAGGCAGAGGTGATTTTAAAAAAATAAGTAAGGTGGGTGTGATTTTCTTAATTACTTGCCATATTGTGGAGGCTTTGTGAGAACCAGGATAGAGTGTTTTTGGCCAGGTCCACAATACATGAGTAGGAACAAGATTCCATTCACAGAGGGGGTGACTCTAGGGTCATGTTCCTCCAGAAGTAGGAAGGTATTATAGGAATCTTACAGAGAGATTGAACACCTCAGAAAAAAAGTATCTTCTCTAAGCAGGGGTGATGTTTCTTGGGACTACTTCCTTCTCTAGGTTGGGTGTCTAGGGATAAAAATCTCAGAGGATGAGTGGACAGAGACATAGATCAAGAATGAGGATTCTGACATCAAGAAAGAGAGATAGTGAAGGAAAGGGAAAAGAATAGGATTGAATCTGAAGCATTCCCACTACACCCCACAGCCTACTCTATGAATTAATATTCCTCAGAATGAAGCTCTTAAGAGTCAAAGAGAGACAATGATGACAGTGGTGATGAAGGTAAGGCAAGAGAAGGGTCTATAATTGTATTAGTAGGAGAACAGTTAAAGGAGAGAGTGAAGTTTTTGGTTCCCAGAAGCCCCATCATAAACAGTGGTCATAGAGAAATTAAAGAATGTATAAATACAATACATGAATGAGAGACTCTAGAGTATTCTAGAAGGAAAAAAGAATAAGAAAAGAATTGGATTAATCAACATATTTTGGAAAGGGCATTAAAAATGAATGTCATATTTTTTAAGATATATTAATTTTTTATTTTTATATCACAAACATTTACAAATCATTCCCAGCTTGTGAGAGATTGCTTGTGACAAAGTAAAAAAAAAGTAAAAATAATAATACAGTGACCCCATCTAAAAATGTATGCAACATTTTACATCTGTAGCATTTCCCTTTCTATTTTTTTTAAATGAACTGAAATCTATTTTCTCTCCTTCCCATCCTCCACACTAGTGGAAAAAAGAAAAGAAAAGAAAAACAATTTTATTATAACAAATCTACATAGTCAAGTAAAATAAATTTCCACAATGGATATAGAGAGAGAAATACCGCAGTGGATAGAATACCAGGCTTGGATTCAAGAAGACCTGCATTCAAATGTGGTCTCCAACACTTACTAGCTGTGTGACCTTAGTCAAGTCACTTCATCCTGTTTTCCTCAGTTTCCTCATCTATAAGATGACCTAGAAAACCACTCCAGTATCTTTGCCAAGAAAACCTCAAATGGGGTCATGAAAAGATGGATACAATTGAGGTGATTGAATAGCAACAACAAAAAAACAGATTTCTCATTTTGTACCATAAATCTATCACCTGTCATGGATGGTATTTTTCATCATCAGTCCTCTGTAATCATGAATGGTCATTGTATTGATCATAATTCTTACAGCTTTCAAAGCTGCTTGTTTTTACAGTGCCGTTATTGTATAAATTTCGGGAGGGGGGTGTTGTTTGTTTTTGCTTTTTGGGGGAGGGGAAGGTAGGGAAATTGAGGTTAAGTGACTTGCCCAAAGTCACATGGCTAATTTTGTGTAAAGTGTCTGAGGCCGGATTTGAACTTAGGTTCTCCTGACTCCAGGGCCAGTGCTCTTATTCACTGCACCATCTAGCTGCCCCCACTGTATAAATTTCTAACCTAGTTTTGTTCATTCCTGCTCATTTCATTCTTAATTATTTTACAAAAGTCCTCAAAATTGTTCATTTTGGTCATATTGATGTTATCATACACACTGCTATTCTAGTTCTGCTGATATAAACACATGTTTCAATGTCTTTTTGAAATTCTCTATATCCTCGTTCCTTATAGCACAATAATACTCCACATTCCTATACCATGACTTACTCAATAATTTCTCAATTGATTGGCATACCTTTGTCTTCCATATCCTTTTGCCACCACAAAAAGAGCTGCTATCGATATTTTTGCACATATAGGATCTTTTCATCTTTCTTTGATCTCTTTTGAGCAGACCTAGCAGTGTTATGGCTAGGTCAAAGGGAACGTCTTGTTTGGTAACTTTTTGCGTGTAATTCCAAATTACTTTCCAGAGTGGCTGCACCCATTCACAGCTCTAACAGCAGAACAACAGGAAAAGTGCCTGTTTTCCCACAGTCCCTCCAAAATTAATCATCTTCTTTTCTTTTTTCTTCTTTGCTACTCTGATGAGTATGAGGTGGAATCTCAGAAAATTGCTTTAACCTAGTTTCTCTGATTAGTAGTGATTTAGAACATTTTTTTTCATGTGATTGTAGATAGCCTGAGGTTTTTCCCCCTTGAGAATTGCCTGTTCATGTTCTTAGGTCATTTATCAATTGGAGAAAGGTTCTTATTATAAAATTTTCATCAGTTCTTTATAGAGGGTGTCCCAAAAGACTTTGGGGTCAAAGAGGAGTTGAGGATAGCTTTCTGTAGAAGATAGGATTTTAGAAGAAATGAGGCGGCCAGGTAGCACAGCGAATAAGAGCACCGGCTCCAGTGTCGGGATGACCTGGAGATCGAATCCCGGGCTCAGACACTCAGCATCACACCGAGAAATAACTGGCCGTGTAACCTTGAGCAAGTTACTTAACCCCGATTGCTTAAAAAAAAAAAAAAAAAGATTTTAGAAGAAACTTAAAGGGATCCAGGGAAGCCAGGAGGAAGAGCATTCCAGACATGGGAAACAAGAAGAGAAAATGTTGAAACCAAAAACAAGTGGAACAGCAAGGAGACCAGAGTACTGTTTCAAAGAGTACATGATAGGGAATAAGAGCTTTGAATGCCAAACAGATTTTGTATTTGCCCAAAAGACTTTTGAGGCACCCTGTATCTTGGAAATAAGATTTTTATCAGACAGCTTGCTGCCAAGTTATTTTTCCCCTGTTAATTATTTGCTTTTAATCTTACCTTTATTAGATTTGTTTATGCAAAAACTTTTAAATTTTATGTAATCAAAGTTACTCTGTGATCTTCTCTAATCCCTGGTTGTTGTGAACTTTTCCTGTGTCTATCAAACATCTTATAAGCAATTTTTTCCATGTTTCTCTCATTTGTTTATGATGTAATCTATTATATTTTATCTAGGTCACATACTCTTTGGGAGCTTATCTTTGTATAAGATGTGAGATACTGGTCTAAATCTAACTTCTTCCATACTACTGTCCAATTTTCCAAGCAGTTTTTGTAAAATAGTTTTTATCTAAGTAGCTGAGGTCTTTGGATGGAAGACTTCTGCCCTGGGCCCCCTTAACTTCTCCCTCTATACTACTTTACTTGATGACCTCATCAACTCCCATGGATCTCCATGCCAAATATTCTCAAATCTATCAATCCTGCCCTCATCTCTCTGTTGACCTCTTCATCAGTTGCCTTTTAAAGCATCTTGAACTGGGTATGTCCTAGACATCTTAAATTCAACATGCCCAAAACTGAACCCATCTTTCCTCCTACGTCTTCCCCCACTCCCTTCTAGACCTCCCTATTATAGTCTAAGGTACCGCCATCCTCCCACTTTCCTAGGCTTGTGACCTAGCTATTGTCCTCATCTCCTCACTGTCTCTTAACCCCACATCCAATCTACTGCGACAGCCTGTTGGTTCCACCTTTGCAACATCTCTCCAATACAACCCCTCTCTCCTATGACACTGCTACCACTCTACTACAAGCCCTCATCACCTCACACTAGGATTACTGCAATAGCTGCTAGTGGGTCAGCCTGCTTCAAGTCCCTTCCCATGTCAATCCATCCTCCATTTAACCACCAAAGTGATTTTCCAAAAGCTCAGGTCTGACTATGTCACACACCTCCTACTCAATAAATTCCAGTGGCTCCTATCACCTCCAAGATCAAACACAAAAATGCTGTTTGGCATTCAAAGTCTTTTATAACCCTTCTACCTTTCCACTCTTTTTTTTTCTTTTTGGAGGGGGAAGGTAGGGCAGTTGGGGGTTAAGTGACTTGCCCAAGGTCACACGGCTAGGTTTTTCTGTGTGCACGTTAAGTGTCTGAGGCCAGATTTGAACTCAAGTCCTCCTGACTCCAGGGCTGGTGCTCTATTCGCTGCACCACTTAGCCACCCCCTTTCTAGTAGTCTTCTTACACCTTATTCTTCATGTACTCTCCAAACCAGTGACATCAGCCTCCTGTCTCTTCACAAAAAAGTAAAGGGAGAGGACAAAAAAATAAAAGAAAAAGCAATCATAGAAGAGAACAAAAATCTCAAGGAATTTTGGAGTAGGAAAGGGTAATGAGGGAAGGAGAGTTTGATGAGAGAGTGGGTAGGGGTTGGTAACCAAGGTCATATCTTTGTATAAGATGTAAGATGTCATATAAGGTTAGGTCATATCAGCAAAACAAACCTCAGAGACTAAATATTGGTTTAAAGAGAAAGATATAAAATAATTTGATGAAAGAAAACACATATGTAGTATTTTAACCCTACAGGTGAATGATTAAACTGCCTAATAAAACTAAAAAGTATAAAGGGATGAGTAAGAAAACAATTCATAGCAATTTTCTCCATAAATAAATAAAAATACAGGTCTCAGCTAGTAAGTATCTGGATCCAGATATGAACTTGTCTTCCTGACTCCAGGTACAGTGCTCTGTCCATTGTGTCACCTAATTACAAATCATAGGTCATTGATTTGGAGCTGAAAGTAACTTTACAACCCCCTCATTTTATGGATAAGCATTAAGTAATATTCCCAAGTTCACATAAGAATATTTAAAACATAAATAAATGTAAAAAGGTAGAAATAACAAACTTAATATTTATAGACCAAAACTACATAAAAATACAGATTAGTAAAGGAAAAAGGACCAAATGAGGGAGATCTAAATGAAGGAGGCTAAAAACAAACTGGGTGTATAAAAATATCATACCAACAAAAGTTTAAAAAAATCACATGTGGCAACATATTGATATGTATAAGATGTAACTCAAGTAGTTTTCTGAAAAAAAAAAATTTCTCCTACAACATATAATTACAAAATAGAAAATGACCTTAGGAATGTAGCATGCAGTTTTTAAAAACTAGGAGGTAAATTAACAACTTCAAAATAAGTTTAAAGTAAGAGGTCTCGAAAATTAGAGGAGAGATTTAAAAAATGGCAGAAATGAAAAGACCATGGAGCTGATAAACAAAAATAAGAGATATCTTTTTGAAAACATTAATAAAATCAATGAACCATTAGCTAACATCTTTTAAAAAAAAGGAGGAAAATCACATTATCAAAATCAAAAATGAGCAAAGTGAATTCATAATGAACAGATAGGTAATAAGGTAAATTATCAGAAATTGCTATTCCAAATTACATTCCAGCCAAAGTCAAAGGAAATTCACACCTTTTAGGAGTGAGGCAAAGGGCTACTAGGGCAAGAGTCTTTATAAATATCTAAACTAAAATGGAAATTTTAAATCAGCCAGTTTGAGAAAGAAAAATTGAAAATTTGAAAAAACCATACATGAAATACTGAAGAATGAAACCTTGGTGTAGATGGATTTATAATTTAATTCTACTGAATGTTTAAAAAACCACTAATATTTTAGCTACAAAAATTATTTTCAGTAACAGAGAAATAAGAAGCTTTACTAGACTCCTTTTATGGAACTAATGTGATTACAATAAGTAAAACATGGAAGAATAAAGCAGATAAAGATAAGTGTGGACAAATTTCACTAATAAATATTGATGTAAAAAAATTAAATAAAATCTTCACCAAAAAAGATACAACAGTATTTTCCAAAAACTTCAATATGACCATCCAATATTGTGGTTCATTCCAGAAAAGAAGACTGCACATTAGGAAAATAATTGGCATAATTTATTCTAGGAGAAAAAAAACTATGATTATATTAATACACAGAACAAAAAAAAAGCACTTGACAAAATGTAGCATCCATTAGGGGTGGCCAGGTGGCTCAGCGAGTAAGAGCACTGGCCCCAGTGTCAGGATGACCTAGGGATCGAATCCAGGCTCAGATACTTAGCACCACACCCAGAAATAACTGGCCGTGTAACCTTGAGCAAGTTTCTTAACCCCAATTGCTTAAAAAAAAAATGTAGCATCCATTTATGTTTAAAAAAAACCCTAAAAGGCATAAGCATATACGGTGATAATGGTCAAAAAAATATGTGTGTGTATGTGTGTGTGAAACTATAACCTATCTTTATTCCTAATGAAAAAATACTAGTTTTCCAAATAAGTACAGAAATAGAACAATGATGTTTCTTCTCTTTACTATTGTTTGACATGGTCCTAAAATGATACAATAGCAAAAGGCAAATTAAAAACTAAAGGAATGAGCATCAACAAAGAGGAGACAAAATTATCCATATTATCAGATGATATGGTAGTTCACTTAGGAAATTCCAAAGAATCAGTGAATAAGCTAATCAAAATAATTAATAGCTTCAGGTAAGAAACAGTATACAAAATAAGTCCATAAAAACCATTAGCCTATCTGCACATTACTAACAAGAATCAGGAGAAAATTACATAAAGAGGAAATGCTTTCAGAATAACAACAAAATGTGTAAAATATCTGAAAGTTATAAAAATATTCTTTTTATAAATAAAGGAGGATCAATAATTAAAGCAACATTCTTTGTTCACAGTTGGATCCCACCAATATAATTAAACATTGAGACTATCTAAATTAATTTATGAATTTCGTCTTATATCATTCAAACAACCAACAAGTTACTTTGTAGAGCTATATGGCACCACCATCGTCCCAGTCACCCAGGTCTAGGGTCACCTTTGCCTCCCCGCCATGTTGAATCTGTAGCTAAGTCCTGTCCATTCTTCCTTCAAAACGTCTCTTGTGTATCTTCGTTCTCTCATCTGAAACTGTCACAACCCTGATGCAGTCCCTTATCACTTTCCACCTAAGATTTTCACCTAAGGTTGATCTCCTGGTCTCAAGTTTCTCATTTCCATTTCTCCAGTCCATTCTCTACTAAGCCATCAGAGCGATCTTCCTTAATTTAAGGTCTAACCATATCTCTTCAATATCCAGTGACTCCATTTACCTCCAGAATCAAATAAAGCCTATTTGGCTTTTAAAGCCCTTCATTAGTCTGCCTCCTTTTTATTTTTCTAATCTCTTACACTTTACTCTCCTCCACACATTATGATCCGGCTAAATTGGTCTTCTCCCAATTCAGTGTATTTTCTTTTTCTTTTTTTTTTTTGCACTTTTTTGGAGGGAGGGATGTAGGGCAAATGGGTTTAAGTGACTTGCCCAAGGTCACATGGCTAGTTTTTGTGTTAAGTGTCTGAGGTCAAATTTGAACTCACATACTCTGATTCCAGGGCTGGTGCTCTATCCACTGCACCACCTAGCCGCCCCAATTCAGTGTATTTTCACTGGCGGTCCCCAGTGCCTGGAATGCCCCTTTTCCTCACCTAGACCTCCTGAGTTATCTGACTTATTTTTAAGTCACACTGCCTAACAAAAAGTATTTCCAATTTCTCCTGCAAATATTTGCATTGCGCATAGTTTTCATATTGTCTACCCCATAAAATTGTGAGGTCCTTGACAACAGAATCTGTTTTTTCATTGGGTTTTTTTTCTATCCCCAACCCAGTGCTTAGCACAATGCCTTGCATATAGGAAGTACTTAATAAATGCTTTTTCACTTGATGAGAATAAAATCTGCAAACTTTATACTAGTGACCTTGACTTCTTTTCCTGGCAAAATTCCCTAATGTATGATTTTTTCCACTTTTTAAAAATATTTTTATTTTCAGTTCCAAATTTTCTCCCTCCTTCCACTCCTTCAATGAGGCAAGAAATTCAATATCTAATATACATATGAAGTCATGCAAAATATATTTCTGTATTAGCCATATTGAACATTTAAAAAGAAAAGAAAAATAAAGTGGGGAAAAAAGTTTCAGTCTGCACCCAGAGTCCATCAGTTCTCTATCTCAAGGTGAATAACATTTTACATCGTAAGAGTCCTTTGGACTTCCAGTGGAACATTGTATTGGTCAGTTTACTGAGTCTTTCACAGTTGATTATCTTTATAATATTGCTGTAAACTGTATAGACTGTTTTCCTGGTTCTCCTCATTTCATTTTGTATCAGTTCATAAGTCTTCCCAAGTTTTTCTGAAACCATCCTGCTCATCATTTCTGATAGTACAATAGTATTCCATCACATTCATGCACCATAACTTGTTCAGCCATTACCCAATTGATGGTCATCCTCTCACTTTCCAATTCTTTGCCATTCAATTTATAGCACTGCTATAAATATTTTTGCATATATGAATCCTTTTCCTTTCATCTCCTTGAGGTATAGATCTGGTAGCAGTATTTTTGGGTCAAAGAGTATGCATAATTTTATAGCCCTTTGGGCATAATTCCAAATTGTTCTTCAGAATGGATTGACCACAACTCCCCCAACAATACACTAATATTCCTATTTTCCCACATCACTTCCAGCTTTTATCATTTTTCTTTTCTCTCATGTCTTAGTCAATCTGATGGGTGTGAGGTGGTACCTAAGAGTTGCTTTATTTTACATTTCTCTAAATTATTAGTGATTTAAAGCATTTTTTCTATAACTTCTGTTAGTTTTGATCTCTTCTTAAAAATTGCCTGTTCGTGTCTTTTAACCACTTATCAAATGGGGAATGTCTCCTCCTTTTATAAATTTGGTTCACTTCTCTATATATTTGAGAAATGAGACATTTATCAGAGAGACTTGCTGAAAACATTTTTCCCTTTTCCCTACTCTTCTAGTTTTAGCTTCATTGGTTTTCTAATGTGTAATTAAAAGTATGGTTTGGCTACATCAAAAACAAATCATGCTAGACACTTCCTTTTTTTGACAGAGTTGCTAGATTGGCTGGTGGGTCAGGGAAATGTTA
>NW_027186331.1:0-2403 GCF_028583685.1 Petaurus breviceps papuanus
ACCCGGATCAAATCCGGGCCCAGACACTCAGCACCACACCCAGAAACAACAACTGGCCATGCAACCCCGAACAAGCCACTCAACCCCGATTGCTTAAAAAAAAATAGTTCAACTTTGATAAGTTCCTTATGATTTCTTTTCCCTGTTTACCTTCTCATGCTTCTCTTGCTTCTTGTATCTGAATGTCAAATTTTCTATTCAACTCTGGTTTTTTCAGCAAGAATGCTTGAAAGTCCTGTATTCCACTGAATGACCATATTTTCCCCTGAAACATGATACTCAGTTTTGCTGGGTAGGTGACTCTTGGTTTTAATCCCAGCTCCCTTGACCTCCGGAATATCACATTCCAGGCCCTTCGATCCCTCAGCGTAGAAGCTGCCAGATCCTGGGTTATCCTGATTGTGTTTCCACAATATTCAAATTGTTTCTTCCTGGCTGCTTGTAATATTCTCTCCTTAATCTGGGAATTCCGGAACCTGGCTATAATATTCCTAGGAGTTTTCTTTTTGGGATCTTTTTCAGGAGGTAATCGATGGATTCTTTCAACCTCTATTTTGCCCTCTGGTTCTAAAACATCAGGGCAGCTTTCCTTGAGAACTTCCTGGAGGATGCTTTCCAGGCTCTTACTTTGGTCATGGCTCTCAGGCAGTCCAATAATTTTTAAATTATCTCTCCTGGATCTATTCTCCACGTCAGTGGCCCTTCCCATGAGATATTTCACATTGCCTTCTATTCTTTCATTTGTTTGGATCTGTTTAACAGCATCTTGATTTCTCATAAAGTCATTAGCTTCCATTTGCTCCAATCTAATTCTGAAGCAATGATTCTCCTCAGTGAGCTTTTGAGATTCTTTTTCCATCTGGCAAATTCGACTTTTTAAGGCATTCTTCTCCTCATTGCCTTTTTGAGCCTCCTTTGCCATTTGAGTCAGTCTGTTTTTTAAGGTATTATTTTCTTCAGTCAGGCTGTTGACTCTCATTTCATAATTTTCTTGCATTGTTCTCATTTTTCTTCCCAATTTTTCCTCCACTTCTCTTATCTGCTTCTTAAGGTCCTCTATGGCCTGTAACCAGCTTGTATTTTCCTTTGAAGCTTTTGGTGCAGGAGTTCTGACTTCATTGATTTCCTCCTGTTCCATGCCTTGCTCCTTCTTATCCCCAAAATAGGAGTGTAATGTTGGAATTTTCTTTCTGCTTTGTTTCCTTTGCCTGCTCATTTTGCCACTCAATGATTTGACTTTTGGGCTTTTTGCCACAGTAGGACTCTGCCACCAGACAGGGGAGTTTTCGTCCCAAATGCTGGGGTTTTCTCAGCTGCTGGAGGTATTAGATGGGTGCCCTCTCTGAGGTCTCCACAGGCTCTGGCAAGCTGGACACACACCCCAGGACCTCTACCCTAGACTGCAATCCAGATCCAAGCAGGTTAAAGCAAGAGCGATAACCCCTCAGACTGGTGCTTGGTCCCCCTACACTCTGCAGTCCAGGAGCTGAAGCCGCCAAGTGGCACTGGCAGGCTGTGCTGGCGTCTCAGCGTTTTCTCACTCGGGGGGGTAAAAGCCACGCACTCCCACTTCCTGGGTCCCAAAGTCCAGACTGCACTTGCCTCTCACCTTTTCCTTCGCATCTATGTATTTATAAATCTGGAAACGGCCACAGCTGCTGCTGATCTGGAGTCTCCCAGAGCGCTGCGCTGGCCGATTCCTGCCGGCCTGCCAGGCTGTCCTCAGCGGGAGGTTAGCTTCTCTGTGTCATTTTGTGGGTTCTGCAGCTCCAAAGTTTGTTTGGAGTCCCCTTTTTACATGGATTGAGGAGGGTGGAAGCCGGAGACGTGGGAAGGTCGTGCTTCTACTCCTCCATCTTGGCTCCGCCCCTCCTCAACTTCTAATTCTTTACCCCAAGAAAAGAGTTGCAATAAATATTTTTGTACATATAGGTCCTCTAGCTTTTTGTTTTTTTATTCTCTTTTGGAATACAGGACTAGAAGTGGTAGCTACTCAAAGTGTTTTATAGCCCTTTGGACATAATTCCAATTGTTCTACAGAATGGTTGAATTAATTCACAATTCCACCAACAGTACATTAAAGTCTCATTTCCCCCACATTCCCTCCAATATTTGTCATCTACTTTTTCTATCCTAGTAACCAATCTAATAGGTGTGAGTTAATACTTCACAATTGTTTTAATTTTAATTTCTCCAATCAATAGTGAGTAAGAGTATTTTTTTCATATGGCTTTATATAGCTTTGATTGCTTCATCTGAAAACTGATCATATATCAAATGGGGAATGGCTCTTGTTTTTATAAATGACTCAATTCTCTATATGTTTTTGTTTTTTTGTAGTAGCTTTATTTATCACCCATCCATCCATCCATCCATCCATCCATCCATCCATCCATCCATCCA
>NW_027186331.1:2413-3549 GCF_028583685.1 Petaurus breviceps papuanus
CCATCCATCCATCCATCCATCCATCCATCCATCCATCCATCCATCCATCCATCCATCCATCCTTCCATCCATCCGTCTGTCTGTCTGTCTATCTATCTATTTTTAGTTTTCAACATTTATTTCCATAAGATTTGGGTTACAAATTTTCTCCCCATCTCTCCCCTACCCCCCACCCCAAGATGGCAAGCATACTGATTACCCCTTACCCAAGTCTGCCATCTCTTATATCCCCCCACCATGCTTTTCCTTATCCTCTTCCCCTTACTTTCTTGTAGGGCAAGATGGAGTTCTACACCCGATTGCCTGTACATCTTATTTCCCAGTTGCATGTAAAAACAATTTTTTAACATTTGTTTTTAAAACTTTGAATTCCAGATTCTCTTACTTCTTCCCTCCCTACCCACCCCACTGGGAAGACAAGCAGTTCAATATAGGTTATACATGTGTAGCTATGCAAAACATTTCCATAGTGGTCAAATCATGAAAGACTAACTATATTTCCCTCCATCCTATCCCACCCCCCAATTGATTCTATTTTCTTCTTTGACCTTGTCCCTTTTCAAAAGTGTTTGCTTCTGACTACCCTCTCCCCCAATTTTCCCTCCCTTCTATCATCCCTTCCTATCCCCTTCCCCCTACTTTACCATAGGGTAAAATACCCAATTGAATGTGTATGTTATTCCCTCCTTAAGCCAAGTCCAACGAGAGCAAGGGTGACTTTTTTTTCCTTTTCACCTCCCTCCTCTTCCACTCCATTGTAACAGCTTTCTCTTTCCTCTTTTATGTGAGATAATTTACCCTAATATATCTCTCCCTTTCTCCTCCCAATATACTTTTCTCTCACCTCTTAATTTTATTTTATTTTTATTTTTTATTTTTGCTTTTTGGAGGGCAATTGGGTTTAAGTGACTTGCCCAAGGTCACATGGCTAGTTTTTTTTTTTGTGTGTGTTAAGTGTCTGAGGCCGGAATTGAACTCAGATCCTCTTGACTCCAGGGCCAGTGCTCTATTCACTGCGCCACCTAGACACCCCTCTTAATTTTATTTTTAAGACTTTATCCCTTCATATTCAACTCACCTTGTGCACTCTATGTACACACACACACACACACACACACACACACACATTCCCTTCA
>NW_027186331.1:3649-26620 GCF_028583685.1 Petaurus breviceps papuanus
GTTTTTTTTTTTTTTTGTGTTAAGTGTCTGAGGCCGGAATTGAACTCAGGTCCTCTTAACTCCAGGGCCAGTGCTCTATTCACTGCACCACCTAGACACCCCTCTTAATTTTATTTTGAAGACTTTATCCCTTCATATTCAACTCACCTTGTGCACTCTGTCTATGTACACACACACACACACACACACACACATTCCCTTCAACTATCCTAATACTGAGAAAAGTCTCATGAGTTACAAGTATTGTCTTTCCACATAGGAATGTAAATAGTTCAATTTTAATAACTTCCTTATGATTTCTCTTTCTTGTTTATCTCTTCTTGCTTCTCTTGCTTCTTGTATTTGAAAGTCAAATTTTCTCTTCAGCTCTGGTCTTTTCATCAAGAATGCTTGAAAGTCCTCTATTTCTTTGAATGTCCATATTTTCCCCTGAAGTATTATACTCAGTTTTGCTGCATAGGTGATTCTTGGTTGCAATCCTAGCCCCTTTGACCTCCAGAATATTATATTCCAAGCCCTTCAATCCCTTAATGTAGAAGCTGTTGGATCTTTTTTTTTTCAGTTTTTTATTTTTTTTTATTCTTTAATTTATTAATTTGTTTGTTTCTTTTTAGTTTACAGGATTCAATTCCACAATTCCTTGAATTTCACATTTTGTCCCCCTCCCTCCCCTCCCCCCTCCATGGCGTCTTATAATCAAGTATAGGATCTGTAAATACTTTCACATTATACAATAGTCAGGTTATAAGGATGGATTGTACCAGCTGGAATGAAAAATGGTAAAGAGGACATAAAATCAAATAAGAGAACGAAAAAGATCAGGTATTTTGCTTCCACCTGGATATAAATTTAGTTCTTTCTAGTTCTTTCTCTGGATGCACGTTTTTCTCTCCATCATGCGTCTTTTGGGATTGACTTATATCCCTGCATTGTTGAGAAGAGTCCAGTCTATCAAAGTTGGTCATCACGCATACGTTGTGTCTGTAATTGTGTACAAATTCCTCCTGGTTCTACTCTTCTCACTCAGCATCAGTTCTTTTAAGCCTCTCCAGGTAAATATGAAGACCGCCTGCTCCCCGTTTCTTATAGCGCAATAATATTCCATAACATGCATATACCACAACTTGTTCAGCCATTCCCCAATTGATGGACACCCCCTTAATTTCCAATTCTTTGCCACAACAAAAAGAGCTGCTATAAACATTTTTGTACATATGGGTCTTTCTCCCATTTCTATGATCTCTTTGGGATATAACCCTAGGAGTGGTATTACTGGATCAAAGGGTATGAAAGTATGTATAGCCCTTTGGGCATAGTTCCAGATTGCTCTCCAGAAAGGCTGGATCAGTTCACAACTCCACCAACAATGCATTAGTATTCCAGTTTGCCCACATCCTCTCCAGCATTTGTCATTTTCCTGTTTTTTCATCTTAGCCAATCTGACTGGTGAGATGTGGTACCTCAGAGTTGTTTTGATTTGCATTTCTCTAATCAATAGTGAATTAGAGCATTTCTTCATGTGCTTATAGATAGCTTTAATTCTTTCTCTGAAAACTGCCTGTTCATATCCTTTGACCATTTATTAATTAGGGAATGACTTGTATTCTTATAAATTTGACTCAGTTCTCTTTATATTTTAGAGATGAGTCCTTTGTCAGAGACATAGGTTGTAAAGATTCTTTCCCAATTTCCCACCTCCCTCTTAATCTTGGTTACATTGGCTTTCTTTGTACAGAAACTTTTCAATTTCATGTAGTCAAAATTATCCATTTTACATTTTATAATGTTCTCTAATTCCTGTTTCGTCATAAAGTCATTCCCTCTCCACAAGTCTGATAGGTAAACTATTCCTTGTTTTAGCAGACTGCTTACAGTATCAACCTTTATACCTAGATCATGAACCCATTTAGACTTGATTTTGGTATATGGTGTTAGATAATGGTCTATGTCCAGTTTCTGCCACACTATATTCCAGTTTTCCCAGCAGTTTTTGTCAAATAGTGAGTTCTTATCCCAAAAACCAGGGTCTGGAGGTTTATCAAGCAATACATTACTGTAGTCATTGACTTCTGAATCTCATGTGCCTAATCTATTCCATTGATCCACTCCTCTATTCCTAAGCCAGTACCAAGTAGTTTTGATGACTGCTGCTTTATAGTACAGATTGAAATCTGGTAAAGCTAGTCCACCTTCCCTAGCATTTTTTTTTTCATCAATTCCCTTGATATTCTGGACCGTTTATTCTTCCAGATGAATTTTGTTACTATTTTTTCTAACTCTATAAAGTAATTTTTTGGTAAATTAATTGGTATGGCACTAAATATATAATTTAATTTAGGTAAAATTGTCATTTTTATTATATTAGCTCGACCCAGCCATGAGCAATTAATATTTTTCCAATTAGTTAGATCTGATTTTATTTGTGTGAAAAGTGTTTTGTAGTTATGATCATACAGGTCCTGGGTTTGTTTTGGCAGGTAGATTCCCAAATATTTTATAATGTCTACAGTAACTTTAAATGGGATTTCTCTTTCTATCTCTTGCTGTTGAATTTCATTGGAAATATATAAGAATGCCGAGGATTTATGTGGGTTTATTTTATATCCTGCAACTTTGCCAAATTTATTTATTGTCTCAAGTAGTTTTTTACTTGATTCTCTAAGTATATGATCATATCATCTGTGAAGAGTGATAGCTTGGTCTCTTCTTTGCCTAACTTGATTCCTTTGATTTCTTTTTCTTCTCTAATTGCTAATGCTAACATTTCTAGTACCAGATTGAATAAGAGGGGTGATAGTGGACACCCTTGTTTCACCCCTGATCTTATGGGAAATGCTTCCAGCTTCTCCTCATTGCATATAATACTTACTGATGTCTTTAAATATATGCTACCTATTATTTTAAGGAAGGCTCCATTTATTCCTATACTTTCTAATGTTTTTATTAGGAATGGATGTTGTATTTTGTCAAAAGCCTTTTCTGCCTCTATTGAGATGATCATGTGGTTTCTGCTAGTTTTATTGTTAATATGCTCATTTATACTGATGGTTTTCCTAATATTAAACCATCCTTGAATTCCTGGAATAAATCCTACCTGATCAAAGTGTATTATTCTTGAGATAAGTTGCTGTAGTCTTTTGGCTAGTATTTTATTTAGAATTTTTGCATCTATATTCATGAGGGAGATTGGTCTATAATTTTCTTTCTCTGTTTTATCTCTTCCTGATTTAGGTATCAGTACCATATTTGTGTCATAAAAAGAATTTGGTAGGACTCCCTCTTCACTAATTTTCCCAAATAATTTGTAGAGTATTGGAATCAATTGTTCTTTAAATGTTTGATAGAATTCACTAGCGAATCCATCTGGCTCTGGAGATTTTTTCCTAGGGAGGTGACTGATGGCTTGTT
The DNA here is from genome assembly GCF_028583685.1 of Petaurus breviceps papuanus. NCBI lineage: Eukaryota > Metazoa > Chordata > Mammalia > Diprotodontia > Petauridae > Petaurus > Petaurus breviceps. Next base: position 7,058 of record NW_027186331.1, read on the forward strand.
CAATTTCTTTTTCTGAGATGGGATTATTTAAGTAATTTACTTCCTCTTCAGTTAATCTGGGCAACTTGTATGTTTCTAAATATTCATCCATTTCCCTAATATTGTCAAATTTATGTGCATACAATTGGGAAAAATAATTCCTAATTATTGTTTTGATTTCCTCTTCATTGGAGGTAGATTCACCGTTTTCATTTTTGATACTCATAATTTGGTTTTCTTCTTTCTTTTTTTTTTATCATATTGACTAAAGGTCTATCAATTTTGTTGGTTTTTTCATAAAACCAGCTCTTGGTTTTATTTATTAGCTCAATAGTTTTCTTAGTTTCGATTTTATTAATCTCTCCTTATTCTTCAATATTTCTAGTTTAGTATTTAATTGGGGATTTTGAATTTGTTCTTTTTCTAGGTTTTTAATTGTATGCCCAATTCGTTGAGCTCCCTTTTCTCTAATTTAATCACGTATGCACTCAGGGATATAAAACTTCCCCTAAGAACTGCCTTTAATGCATCCCACAGATTTTGGTATGTTGTCTCATTATTATCATTCTCTTGAATGAAATTACTGATTGTTTCTATAATTTCTTGTTTGACCCACTCATTCTTTAGGATCAAATTGTTTAATTTCCAGTTAGTTTTTAGTCTGTCTTTCCCTGGCCCTTTATTGCATAACATTTTTATTGCATCATGATCTGAGAAGGATGCATTTAATATTTCTGCCTTACTGCATAGAATTGTGAGGTTTTTATGCCCTAGAACATGGTCTATTTTTGAGTATGTGCCATGAACCGCTGAGAAGAAAGTATATTCCTTTTTATCCCCATTCAGTTTTCTCCAGAGATCTATCACACGTATCCTCTCTAAAATCCTGTTCACCTCCTTAACTTCTTTCTTGTTTATTTTGAGGTTGGATTTATCAAGTTCAGATAGGGGGAGATTAAGGTCTCCCACTAGTATAGTTTTGCTATCTATTTCTTCCTCTAATTCCTTTACCTTCACCTCTAGGAATTTGGATGCTACACCACTTGGTGCATATATGTTAAGTAGTGATATTGCTTCATTCTCGATGGTGCCTTTTAACAGGATATAGTTTCCTTCCTTATCTCTTTTAATTAGATCAATTTTTGCATTTGCTTTATCTGAGATAAGGATTGCTACCCCTGCTTTTTTTACTTTAGCTGAGGCATGATATATTTTACTCCAACCTTTTACCTTTACCTTGTGTGTATCCCTCTGTTTCAGATGTGTTTCTTGTAAACAGCATATTGTAGGATCATGATTTCTAATCCATTCTGCTATCCGTCTTCGTTTTATGGGAGAGTTCATTCCATTCACATTTACAGTTATGATTGTTATCTGTTTCTTTCCCCTCATCCTATTCCTGCCCCTGTTAATGTTCGTATTTTCCCTCCCTTCTCCTTTCCCCCCCTTAATAGTTTTCCTTTTGACCACCGCCTCCCTCAGTGTTCCCTTTTTGGCCTCCCTCCCTTTTCCTCCCCTTTTCCCCTTACTACTTCCCTCCCTACAAACCACTCCCACCCCCCTTTTGTAACCCTTTCCCCCTCCTACTACCTGTAGGATATTGTTATACTTAATGAGGTATGCTATTTTTCTTCGCATCAAGAATGACAGGAACAGATCTCATGCGAAGCTCCTCTCCCTCCCCTCTTTCCCTCTAAAATGATGTGTGTTCTCCTTGTTTACCTTTCTAAGTCACTGTTGCTTCTCGTAATTGGAGGTTGAATTTTCCATTGAGTTCTGGCTTTTTTATCAAGAAAGTCTGGAACTCTTTTATATCATTGAATGACCATCTCTTTGCCTGGAAGAATATGCTCAGTCTTGCTGGGTATGTGATCCTTGGTTGTAATCCGAGCTGTTTTGCCTTCCTGAAAATTGTATTCCACTGCCTCCGATCTTTCAGTGTGGAGGCTGACAAATCCTGTGCAATCCTCACTGTGGACCCTCTATATTTGAATTGTTTCTTTCTGGCCACTTGAAGTATTTTCTCTTTTATCTGGTAGTTCTGGAGTTTGGCCACAACATTTCGAGGATTTTTCAGTTTGGGATCTCTTACAGCAGGTGTCCGGTGGATTCTGTCGATTTCTATTTTCCCCTCAGGTTCTAGTATCTCAGGGCAGTTTTCCTTAAGGAGCTCTTGGAGAATGTTGTCCAGGCTCATTTTTTCATCATGATTTTCTGGTAGGCTTATGATTCTCAGATTATCTCTCCTGGATCTCTTTTCCAGGTCAGTTATTTTTTCTTTGAGGTATTTTACCTCTTTTTCTAATTTTTCATTTTTGTTGTTTTGCTTGCCTAATTCTTGGTTCCTCATAGAGTTATTTGTTTCCATTTGTTTAATTCTGGTTTTTAGCAAATCATTTTCCTTCGTTAATTTTTGGAGCTCCTTTTCCATATCATACACTTTTCTTTTTAGAGAGATGTTTTCCTCATTATAATGTTTTTCGAATTCTGCTATTTTTGTTTTGAAGGAATTATTCATTTTGTCTTCTATCTCTCTCATTTTGCTTTCAAAGTTCCTTTCGATCTCATCTAGGAGAGCCTTCTGTGCTTGGGATCCATTCCCTGTTGAAGTCTCAGCTATGGGTGTGGAGTCCACATTGTCTCCCTCTGAGGTTGGTTCCTCCCTCTGAGGATAGTAGGACTCTAGAGTCTTTGTCTTTGTAGTCTGCTTTCTACTCATTTTGAGGCAGGGTCCTAACCATGCCCTTCCTCTAGGATCCCAAGCCTTTACTGTAGAGGGGTTTTCCCTGGACAATAGTTACTATATTTTCAGGGTCAGAGGGGGGGTTTGGAGCAAGTGGGGTTCACTCTGTCATCCTTGTCTTTGGAGGTCCTGAAAGGGGCTTTTTTAAAAAAAAGATTGCTGGGCTATGAAGTGGTAGCCCCAGGAGTGTTTGCTGTCCAGTATAGGGGCCCCTGTATTTGCTTCTTCCCTTGCTCTTTCCAGTCCCAGCCCTTTGGTGATAGGCCTGGTAGTGGACCTTGTGGTTGGTGGGAAGACTTGCCCTCCGAGTTGATCAGGCCCCTTCCAGGCCTGCGCCCAAAGCTGTTAGATCTTGTGTTATCCGGATTGTGTTTCCATAATACTCAAATTGTTTCTTTCTGACTGCTTGTAATATTTTCTCCTTGACCTAGGAATTCTATAATTTGGCTGAAATATTCCTGTTAGTTTTCATTTTGGGATGTCTTTCAGGAGGTGATTGGTGGATCCTTTCAATTTTTATTTTACCTTCTGTTTCTAGATTATCAGGGCAGTTTTCCTTGATAATTTCTTGAAAGATGATGTCTAGGCTCTTTTTTGATCATGGCTTTCATGTAGTCCAATAATTTTTAAATTATCTCTCCTGGATCTGTTTTCCAGGTCAGTGGCTTTTCCAATGAGATATTTCACATTGTCCTCTATTTTTTTCATTCTTGTGGTTTTATTTTGTTTCTTAATTTTTTGATAAAGTCATTAGCTTCTATTTGTTTTATTCTAATTTACAAGGAATTATTTTCTGCAGTGAGTTTTTGGACCTCCTTTTCCATTTGGACAATTCTGATTTTTAAGACATTTTCCTCATTGGCTTTTTGGACTTCTTTTTAGCATTTGGCCTAGTCTTTTTTAAGGTGTTATTTTCATCAGTAACTTTTTGTGTCTCCTTTACCAAGCTGTTGACTCATTTTTCATGATTTTCTTGCATCACTCTCACTTCTCTTCCCAAAATTTCATCTACCTCTCTTATTTGATTTTCAAAATCCTTTTTGAGTTCTTCCATGGCCTGAGACCAATTTATAGGTTTTTTTGCAGTTTTTGTGTTAGGAGTTTTGACTTTGTTGTCTCCTGAGTATGTGTTTTGATCTTCCTTGTCACCATAGTAACTTTCAACAGCCAAGAGTTTTTTCTCCATTTGTTCACTTCCCAGCTTTATAGTTGACTTTTAAGTCTTTTTTGAAGTAGGGCTCTGCTTCCAGGGTAGAGGGCACTCTGTTCCAAGTTCAGGGTGTTTGTGCAGCTGTTTTCTGAGATACTTCTAGGGACCTCTCAGTTTTCATTTCTTTCAAGGTGGTATGGTCTAAGGAGAGGTGTGTTTATTCCTCTCCTGGTCTGTGATCAGGTCTATGAGAGACCACAAGCACTCTTTTCTGCCCTGGAACTGTGAGGAGGGTTTCCCCTCCCCTGTGGTTGCAACCTCTGCTATGCAACTGCTCCTCCTCACCCTGGGATTGCCACCCAGGACCTGGATCCAAGCATGGGCAAAGCAACAGAGTCCTGCCTTAGTGCTAGCAAAAAGAGCCCTGACCATTTGTTTGCCTCCCTTACTGCTGAGAGCTCAAGAAGCTGTTGATGCTTCTGGAGCTGATTCAGTCACTCCCAAGCCCTGCTCTGGGTTTGTTGGGGCTAGGGCTGTTGCTGGCATGGCATGCTTGGGACTGCACTCCACTCTCACCCAGTTGTGACAGGTCTTTCCTGCTGACTTTCTATGTTGTCCTTGGTGTCTGAGAGGTCTGGAAACCACCACCACTGAGAGTGATTCAGTAACTGAGTCCTGCTCTGGTTTTTCTGGGGCCTGATCTGCCTGCACTCTTCTCTCACCCTGGTGCAACAAACGTTCCTTGCTCAACTTGCAAGTTGTCTTGGACTGGAAATTTGTTTCACTCTGTCTTTTTGTGCTTTCCCCTGCTCTAGAATTTATTTAGAGTCATTCTTTAAAGGTATTTGGAGGAGTTTGGGGTATAGATCAGGAGAGTCCATGCCTTTATTCTGCCATATTGACTCTGCCTTCAGAGTCCATATTTCAACCCTGGAAATCAAGCCTTCTTTCTAGTAGGTTATTCCGTGCATTTTTACAGCTGTGGAAACTGAGGCCCAGAGAGGGTTAACAACATGCCCAAGGTCCCCAGGGTTGGCCTGGGCATCAGGAGTCCAGCATCAGGAATGGCCACCATACTTGGGCTCAGAATCCCTAAGGCCTGGCTGGCACCCTCTCTTCCCTTCTACAGGCCACCCGGACTTCTCCCTGCCTCTGGCTTGATACCTGCCCTGCCCCTGTCCTGCACCAGCCCAATCCCCACCTTTCTCAGGATTCCAGGAGTCCAAAACTCCACTCCTCTCAGATCCACCTCAAAATCCTTAACCAAGGAATGTCTGCCCAGGAAGGACCTGCTCCACACCCTTCTGGGTCTCCCTCTTCCACCTCTCCAGCCACTCCCCTCACCTGCCCTCCACTGCCTCATCTGCTCTCCCCTCCCCAGGCAAGGGCTGATCATTAACCTGAAACCCTCACATGGGCACTATAAAGATGCAAGCAGTGGCCCAGGACGGCACAGTACGCTCTGTCAGTCATTTGGGAGGAATCTGCTGCCATGGACGTCACTGTGAGCCCCAGTGTCTCTGCTGGGACCCCTGCACCTGTTCAGCCATCTGACCTTGTCAATAATGCCGCGGACATCTCAGTCATTGTCATCTACTTCGTGGTGGTCATGGCCGTGGGGCTGTGGGTACGTGGGGGCCCACGGGCAGGGGCAGGGGAGGAGAGCACTGACAGCAAAAGCTAAGGGGGTGACTGCGAGACCTAGGATAAGTCATTCACCCCTCTGAGCCCATAAAATGAGGGGGCTGGATGAGCTGAGCTAGCCCTCTAGCTACGATACTTGAAGGAGCCCTCTCAGCTCTGACAGTCTGTTCTAAGTTTCCTCCCAGCTCTGACAGACATTCAGGGCTTCTTGTTCTAAGAACCCTCCCAACCTGGACACGCTGTTTTCTAAACGGTGGGTCTGACACTGTGCTTAAAGGTCTTTCCAGCTGGAGAGAGAGGATTGATGCCTAGGAAGGGGAGTGCAGGGAGGGAGCAGGGGAGCCAGGGAGCCGGAAAGCCCAGGCTTAGACAGTGCCCTGAAGAACCAAGGAAGAGGGACTGCGGAAGCAGACAGAAGGAAAGTGAAGGGGAGTTTCTGTGCTCACAGTATAGCTCAGGAACTTGGGGAAGAGAGGCAAAGGACAGTTTGAGGGACAAGAATGACTGAGGCAGCAGGGGATGAGAAGGTGGTGGAGGCAGGGGCTGAGTCTACAGCAGAGGGGCCGCAAGGAGACCAGGGTAATGATAGGCTGGAGGGACTGGGAATTGGGGGGTGAGAGAAAGGGGAAGGGACTTGGAGAAAGGGCCACCCATTGGGGAAGCAGAAGGTAGGAGAGCTCAGTGAAGCAGGGAGGGGGCAATAGAGTCCTTGAGAGGGCTGGGAATTTAGGGAGGTCTAGAGGGCAGAGTGTGAGGGGCTGGGCACCAGAGTCAGGGAAGGCAGGAAAGGGGCTTGCTCAGCGGCTCAGGGTCAGGTGCAGAGCTGGGAGGCCACGTTCCCCAAAGGCTAACAGGTGTTCCACATCTAGGGACTGAGAGAAGCCAGCTTGGGCTGCCAGGTCTTTGGTGCCCTGTGGATCCCAGGGAGGAGGAGCAGGATTCCTAGAGGTCCAGGACTCCCTAAGGGTCCATGAGTTAGCTGCCTGGAAGCCATCCCTTTAGACACTGGAGGTTCTTCCCGGATTTTGAGGGAGGCCCTTCTGGGACATGGCACCTACCCAGAGAACCTTGTTTTCAGGGCACACCCAGGGGACAGGGAAATGGGGTGGCTTAGACAGCAAACTTCCCAAGTGGGTCCTGTGGCTGTAAAGGTGACTGAGTGTGGAGGCCGGGGTGAGTGTGGGGAGTGAGTGTGGTTCCCTTGCTTAACTCAGGATGGCTCAGAAGATGAGGGCATTGAGGATCAACTCTTTAGAACCTCTGAGGACTTTTCCCCAGGAGTCAGTGACAGCTTGAATGAATTACTTAGGAGTTGTTCAAACAGGACGGGGCATGTCTCTAACCTAGCTGGGGCCCCAGGATCATTGCAGGCTCTTTGACATGGTCAGGCTCCTGAGATCTTAGGGGAAAGTGTCAGAAAAGACCTTAGAGGTCACCAAGTCCAACCCCCTGTTTTTACAGGTGGGGAAACCAAGGCATGGGGGGGTCACACAATGTATCAGCTGATTCCTGGCTTGCTTTCCTCTATCATGCTCTTCCCTCATGCATTTTTCCATTTAATAACTGAGCAAACTGAGATTCAGAGCAGTGAAGTCGCCTAGGCAGTCGGGAGCAGAGAACCCTGGTCCGTTGGTTCCCAGCTCTGGTTATTGGAGCCCATGGAGCCAGGACACAGGGCTGCCCCTGGGCCAGGCTGGAGTCAGAGCCAGCCAGTCCACTGACGTGACCCTATCTTCTGTGCCCCCCTCCAGGGACCTTTGCTCCCAGCACCCATCCCTGATGGTGTTTTCCCAATGGCCTTCTGGAGTACACTCTGCTAATCCCTTGTCCTTTCCTCAGCTCATCTGCTCTCTCCTGCCTGCCCCTGAGCTGTTTACACCTTTCCAATGTTCATGCCTCATTAATGGCCATTTAGGTCAACGCTCACCATTTCAGCTTTTATTCCTGTTCATAAACCTTGTCCTCTAGAGCCTGCTGCCTCACTTTATGGCCCCCTAGCCCTCAGCTCACGTTCTTTTTGCCTGGAGAGTCCTGAGAAGAACATCCCCTGTGCGAGATGCTATCTGCCTGCCTTCTCAGAGAGGACCCAGGACTGGCCCTGCCTGACCTCTCTCCTGGCCTCTGCTGGCCTGCAGCCCACGAATGCTTCTTTCTGGATATCTCCTACTTTGTCCCATGGATAAAGGCCCCTCAGCGCCTGGCTCTGCTTGTTCCCACATGCCAGCATCTTCTTCCTTGGTCATTTGTATTTCTTTGCCTGAACCTCCCCTAGCTTTCCTGCCAGCACATTGTGGAGACTGCTGATTGAGAGCTGGGAGTGACCTTCAAGGCCGTCTTAGTTCTCCCTCCCCCCATTTTATAGGGAGTGGAACTTAAGGCAGAGAGGTAGTATGGAGTATTGGGTAGAAGGTTGGACTTATTTGAGTCAGTGGAGGTCTGCGTTCAAATCTCACTTCTGACAATTAATAACTAAGTCACCCTGGGCAAGTCACTCTTTGGGGTCACTGTCCTCATCTGTAAAATGAGCTGTAAGTACTAGATGGCCTCTGGATCCTTTCTACTTCCTAGGTCAGGCTCCTGAGATCTTAGGGGAAATGACTTATCCAAGGTCACAGTGGTAGAATGAGGTATGTGGTTGAGATGGGAAGGGAAGCCTTTTCGAGGGCATGAGTGTCCTAGAGTCATCACATGTTAGGAAAGGAAACATTTATAAAGCGCTTCCTACGTGCTCGGCATTTCTCATTTTGTCCTCACAACAACCCTGGTAGGCAGTACCATTATTATTTCCACTTTCCAGTTGAAGAAACTGAGGCAGAAGGAGGTTTAGTGAACTTGTCCAGGGCCACACAAGCTGGTGCCCAACTTTGGATTTGAACCCAGGTCTTCCAGACTCCAGGCCTAGCCTTCTAACCACTGAGCAACCCAGCCACCTGTGTCAGAATCACAGAGTGTTAAGTAAGAACTTAGAGTCTTGATGTCAGAATCATAGACAATAGGAGATGGCCAGGACCTCAGAGATCATTCTGTTCCCCTCAACAAGCATTTTACAGGGCAGAAAACTGAGGCCCAGGGAGATTTAGTGATGTACTTGCTCCAGGCTGTCTAGGCAGCAAGCCTCAGGGAAGACATTGATTGTAGGACTGACAAGTTCGATCTGGGAGGGACCTTAAAAGTTGCTGAGTTCAATCTGTCCATGTCATAGATGAGGAAAACCGAGGCCCAGAGAGGTTAGGGAAGGGAGCCAATGTTACCTTGGGGATAAGTAGCAGACCCAGGGTTCAAAGCCGGGCCCCCAGATTTCAAATACAGAGAGAGCTCTTTAGACTGTGGGATAGCAGTGGGAAGAAGGAATCAGAGGGAGGAGGGACTGAGGGCCATTTAGTTTAGCAGCTTCATTGTGATGTAGATGCACAGGCTGACTGGCCATGAGTGAACAAGGATTGTGATGGTCCTAGGGAGGAGGCAGCAATGACAGGAGACAGTGAAAGATACTAGTCTGGGTGACTTGGGTGAGAGGTCAGGTCTTCGGAGAGAGACCTAAGAGTCTATGCATGAGGGAATAGAAAGGAGGAAGGCAGGCCAGAGGAGAAAGTCAGTGAGTCAGTGAACAAGCATTTCTTCATTGCTTTTGAACTGTGTTCAAGGCACTGTGCTAAGCACTGGGGATAGGCCTTAGAGGACCTTGAGAGAAAAGAGACAATGTGAGTATTAGATCAATAGAGTCCATGGAAGGTAGGTTCGGTTGGAAGTGACTAGCACTGGGATCCTTGGAAAGACTTCTGGCATTGGAGATGAGGCTGGAGGGAGGGAGGAGTGAAAGAGTGCTAGGCATGGACCAGTCAGTGCAAAGGCACTGAGGTGGGAGAGAAAGAGAATCCAATTAAACTCATATTTCCTAATTCTCTATCTAGTAATGCTGAACCTGGAGTCAGGAGGATTCATATTTCTGAGTTCAAATCTGGCTGTGTGACTCTGGGAAAGTCACTTAACTTTGCTTGCCTCAGTTTCCTCATCTGTAAAATGAGCTGGAGAAGGAAATGGCCAACCACTCCAGTATCTCTGCCAAGAAAACTCCAAATGGGGGTCACAGTTGGATACGACTGAAAAACAACTAAACTATCTGTGTAATGCACAATGTCTGGTCCTTACTGTGGTACAGTGGATAGATACATGAACCTAGAGTCTAAGAAGTCTGTGGATATGTGCTAGGGCTGGGAGGGCTCTTGGAACAGGGAATGTTAGGGTTAGGAAGGGCCTTAGAACAGGCAATACTTTAGAACAAGGAATGTCAGGGCATGGAAGCCAGGTTTTCCTGAAATCAAAAAACTCCTTCTAGTGGAGGGGACTGGATCTGGGTCCTGAAGAGAAACGGAATGATGAGGCACCAGTGACATCATAGCTCTTTCCAAGTACCCACATCTCCTGGGAAGAAGGGCCTTTGTATCTACATCAATCCCTATCCTGGCCTCTTCCCGAATAAAGAGTTTGCCTGGGTAATATTCACACCACTGGCTCCAAAGCTGATCTAATTTGCCCCCTTGGTGGGCCCCATTTTCCAATGGAAATGGTATGAGTCCACAGGAAAAGGCAAGTCAGTCAGTCAATAAGCATTTATTAAGCACCTACTACGTGTCAAGCACAGCCAAGACCTAGGGATATAAAGAAGGGCCGAAGAGTCTCTGCCCTTGAGTCTAAGAGGGGAGACAATATGCAAACACTATATACAAAGAAGGTATGGACAGGAGAAGTTGGGGACAATCAGTACAAACAAGGCATTGGAATTAAGAAGGACTGAATAGGCTTCCCGTAGCAGAAGGTGTTTCAAGAGTGATGGGAGAGCCCAGGGTGAGTCAGGAGACTTAGATCTTTCCTTCAGTTTCTTCCCTTTGGTCAATTTCATTCTCGGCCTCTTGGTTTCACCTGGGCGATCCTCTTGCCACTATTCTCCCAGAGATTGTTGTAAAGGTCAAGTGAGAAATAAATAAAAGGAAGTTTTGGGAAATCTGGGATCTCGCCATGCTTCCAGATCGCAGCCCATCCATGCCAGTCCATCTTGTCTGGACGCTCAGACACTGACCTTCATAAATTAATCCCAAAGGGTTATTGGGCAAGTAGACCTCACATAGAGGGCGTCAGCAGCCTGGTTCTCTTTCTACCATTCACCACAGTTCCTGCAAAAACAGAAAGGCTCCTCAGTAGAGCCAAAGGCCATCCTGTATTTTTCTTTGTTCCCTGCTTTGCTGCGGCTGAACAATTCATCGCTTTCTGGTGAGGAGCCTCCCTGTGCTAGACAGTTGTCTATTGTCAGCCCAGTACTCAAAGCCTTTCTAGTTTGGTAGGACCTGTAAGGACCCATACTCCATTGGCGTAGTCTCTGAAGGCCTGGGGTCACCTCCACACCACCATGAGGGATCAGAGTAGGATTTTGTGGAGACCAAGTGGTGTGTGATGTGGAATGGGAAGGAGGTGTTCTTTCTGTGCGCCTCATCAGATCTGGATACCTGTGAAACTTCTAATCTTTTCCTTCCAGGCCATGTTCTCAACAAATCGTGGGACTGTTGGAGGCTTCTTTCTGGCGGGTCGGAGTATGGTGTGGTGGCCGGTGAGTGTTACCAGAGACGATCCTTAGTTAGAAAAGATAGTCCCCTTCTGGGGATTGGGTTGTGTTTCAACTTGTTCAATTCTAAAGAATCTCTATGTAAATATGTATACACACACACACACATATATATCGCATATATACATATATGTGTGTAGAAATGTATAAGTAAATACTATATTATATAATTTATCATATATTATATAATATGCATATACATACATGCATAAAACACATACACACATACATGTATATCAATGTGTCTGTGTAGACAGATATATAGTTTGGATGTTTATCAGAATGAGCTAACCCAAGTGGTGCATTTAATCAATTCTCCAGGTAACTCAACCCTCTAGCCCTGCTGCCCTCTGAAGCAATGCAGAGGGGTTCCATTTTATACTATCTCCCATTTTCTCCTGCTGTCTGAGGGCAGGGACCTGCAGTGTTGGGTGGGGAGAGCCCACTGGGGGCCAGGAGCAAGAATGGGAGTTCGGTTTGCAATCACAGCATCCTAGATATGGAGTTGGAAGGGACCTTGTCAGTCATCAGGTGCAATGCCTATACTTCACAGATGAGAAAACTGAGGTCCGGTGATGTCATAGAATCGAAGCCATCTCTTCCCATCTCCTCATTCCCAAACAAGACCCATGGAATCAGTGCCTGATTTCCCACAGCCACTCTGATTCCAGAGCCATTGGCTTCTTTGATGGAACCATATTTGAAATCTCCCTTAGAGAGGCTTAATACTAAAAAAAAGGGAAGAATCCTAGAGTGAATCCCTATGTAAATGATAACTGCATCTCTTGGAAGCAGCCCCTTCCTGATTTATTATTTTCAGGCATCAATTTTTATTCATGCCGTTTTCTTAATCCTCTTTAAAATGTGACTTGTGGTTAAACAGTAAAGGCCATTCCAAGGTAAACCTTGTCCCAGGCACCTGATCAGAGCCTGGGGGAGGCAGAGTGTGTAAGCAGGCTGGGCTCTCTCTCCCACTGCTCATCCATCTGTCAGAGGGGATCCTGTGTTTCACGCTCCCATTTCCTCCCAGAGGAGAAAACCTTCACTAACCTTCGCTTCCTACGAGCAAATGATTTCCAGGGGGAGTAAACAAAGATAATCAGGGTCAGTGCTGGAGTTTGTAGCAATGTGTAACTGAGTGCACCTTCTTCACTGATCCCCTGAGTGTGGCACTGGCCTGGGGGAATCAAAGAGAGAGGAACCTTCAGAAATTTTCTGGGAGTGAAGGATCACAGGAGTGCATATTTAGAGCAGGAAGAGCCCTTAGAGGTAGAACATCAAATCCAAACCCCTCATTTTATAGGTGAGGAAACTGAGTCCCAGGAAGGGGAAGTGGCTTGCCCAAGGTCACCCAGCTAGGCTTTAAGTTACAAAGCAGGGATTCGAACTCAGGTCTTCTGGTTACAAATCTGGGACAATGTTTTTCTAGAAGGGATATAAGTAAGAGGAAACATGCTGAAATGAGGATAACTGTGTGCATATTGTGTCTCTCGGTAGAGCGGCAGCTCCTTGAGGGCAGGGATCGTTCACTTTTGCCCTTGTATTGTCGGTGCTTGGTCCATATTAGGTGCTTAATAAATGTAGTAAATGCTGGCTGACTGGAAGAAAGAAGGCCAGGCAGGTTAAAGTTGGAGGTGGGGCAGGATGTGAATTTTTTCTCCTCTTCTCCCAGTCCAGCTGGGAGCTAGAAAAGCAAGGCAAAGATGGGTACCCTAGGAAGTCTGCCAAAAGGGGGTGGGAAGCGGGGTCCTTAGGGACACCCAACATGATGTCACATAGATCCGAAGATCCGAGGCTTTTACCCAACAGTGGCCTAATCCCTCCAATTACTTCCTGGGCCTGAAGACTGGGGGATTATGGGTGAGGACCCAAAAGAAGCCAGCTCCCAAGGGTTTTGTACAAGGATTCTCCAATCTGGAATTGTTCTGCCCAACAAAGAAGCCTGGCATTATTCTTTCATGCTCCATTTACCACCAAGGTAATCATGCTTTTTCCAACACAAAGGGTTGTAAATTCAGTCGTTTTTAAGTCATGTCTGACTCTTCATAAGCCCATTTGATGTTTTTTTAGCCAAGATACTGGAGGGGTTTGCCATTTCCTTCTCCATTTCATTTTACAGATGAGGAAACTGAGACAAACAGGGTTAAGTGGCCTGCCCAGGGGCACACAGCTGGGAAGTTTTGAGGCCACATTTGATCTTATATCTTCCTGATTCCAGATCTGGTGCTCTGCCCACTTTGCCACTTATTTATTATGTCCCTTATAATTAATAGTAAGAATATCAATCTATCTCTATCTATCTATCTATCTATCTATCTATCTATCTATCTATCTATCTATCTATCTATCTATCTATCTATCTATCTATCTATCTATATCTATATCTATCTATCTATCTATCTATCTGTCTGTCTGTCTGTCTGTCTGTCTGTTTGTCTATCATGCATCATAGTGGGCAGGGAACTGGTCCTTGGAATCAGGAAAGCCTGGGTTCCAGTCCTGCCTCCATCACATACTGGTTGTGCAATCATTTAAGCTCTCAGGGCCTCAGGCAACTCTCTAAGATCAAGGTGCAGAGAAAGCAGTGACGTCTCTAAGTTGGTAGGTTGAATTTCCATACCAAGGGTTTCCTTACACCAATGAAACCACAGGTCTGGTCATTCCCTAAACAAACCAACCTCACTCAAGGGCTTTCAGATTTGCAAAATACTTTCCTCACAATTAGAATGTCCATGACCTATAATGTAGGGGGCAGAGACCATGAACTGTGTTGTTTTTGTGGTCCTCACAGTATCACGTACATAGTTGAAACTCAGTTAATATTTGTTGAAGCCATTTGGACTCCAGGGCTTCTATGGTCAGAGTGAGGAGAGTCCTTCCAGGTTAGATCTGGGGGCTTATTTGGTTTGGATGATTTGGGCATATCCAGGGCTTATTGGACTACTGGGGTAATTCTTGTACTTAGGGAAGTCCCAGACCTGGTTAGTGGAGAAATGTCTAGCCCAACATGAACCAATGGACAGGAGAGTTGACTGACAGCCATAGAGCACTTCTCTTCCCTGAGGACTGGGACCCACAGCAAGCTAACAAGGGCTAATCAATAACTGGGGTCAGGGCTTGGGGGCAGCTGGAGTTAGGGGGTCAGCCTAGGTCTCAAGGTCAGTGTTAGGTCTGGGTCTGGCCTGGAAAAGGGGGGAGGAAGAATCTGAGGAAGCTAGCATGGTATGTGTAAGCCTCCTGGACTTGTTGCCAGGGGACCTGAGTTCAAATGCACACTCACTGTGTAACCCTGAGCCAGCCACTTGACCTCTGGGGACACATGTATAAAATAAGCACAACAGTACTGAGAAAAAAGCATGATGGGGAGTCTGGACATTTGGGTTCAAGCATGAGGGAGGAAATGAGCATTTATATAGCACCTACTGTATGCCAGGCACCACGCTAAGCACTTTTACAAATATCTCACTTGAACCTCACAACAACCCTTCAATACTATACTATTCCCATTTTACAGTTGATAAAGTGGAGGCAGACAGAGGTCATTCTTTTCTCTCAGGGATTGTGGAAGGCGTCCTAGATGCCCGAATCCTGGATGGTGCTTGATTTGGCCTTCAGAGGCTGGCTATCCAGCAAGAGGCAGCAGCCAGTTCTTGGGATCAGGAAGTTAGAACCCTAAAATCATGGAGATTCAGGATTGGAAGGAACTTTGTAAGCCTCAGAGCAAGTGTCCTTGCTGCCTACTTTAGTCATTTACTACCTCTGTGACCTTGGGTCACAAATCTCCCTGAGTTTTAATGTCTTCCTCTAGAAAATGAGGAGGTTGAACTAGGTGATCTCTGAGGACCCTTCCAGCTTTAGACCAGGAGTCTTTAAAATTCTTAATACTTCAGGAGGGTTCACCAAAGTCCAGTGAAGGTCTAATGTCTAAGGCCAAGTTACAAACACATGCTATAAGGGTGTGTTGCTAGCCAGGGTCCTGAAGGGTTTATAGAAATGACATGGAGGTTAGGGGTCCTAAAGCCTTGATGTTTCAGAAAAGACTTGTGAATTCTGGGCACTCCAGGCTGAAAACCAAGGTATGAGAGCCCCTAGGCTCCCCAAGTCCTTCAGACCATGTTGCACACAAAAGCAGGTGTCTTTAAATACCTGGCTGTCTGGGGAAAGTTTCTAGTGAAGTAGCATATAGCTGTACAGGAGTTTCAGTGACATCCCCTACCCTCTCTGCTGTCTTGAACCATAGGATGGTAGGGACGGAATGGTTTTCAGAGATTCTAGGGTCTAGCAATAGTTCTGGTAGATCATATGGCTCAGATTACTTCCCTTCTACTTACTTCTCATTGCAGAACCTCGGACAATTGATGTAACCTCTCCTGGCCTCAGTTTCCTCATGGGTAAAATGAGGGGGTTGGGATAGGTGTCCTCCAAAGTTCCTTCTATCTCTGAAGTTACAGACACTTGCATTTACAGAAGAGGAAACAGGCTCACAGGGAACAAGTGACTTATCCCTGGGGACACAGCCAGTTAGTGGGGACAGCAAATCTTAGAATCCTGGTATCCTTGTTTCTAATCCAGCACTGATTTCCACCAGGTTGAGGAGCCATAAGAAGATATTGAGGGGCTGGTAGGTGGTACAGTGAATAGCATGCTGGGTCTGGAGTCAAAAAGACTCATGCGCCTGAGTTCAACCTGGCTTCAGACATTTCCCAGATGTGTGACCCTGGGCAAGTCATTGAAACCTGTTTGCCTCAGTTTCCTCCTCTGTAAAATTATCTTGAGAAGGAAATGGTAAACTTCTCCAGTATCTTTGCCAATAAAACCTTGAATGAGGTCACAGAGAGTCAGATGTAACTGAAAAATGAAAAAGGGAACTATTGAACAATGTACAGTGTACAGTCCCTGAAATGCAATTGACCCTTAATAAATGCTTGCTGACGTCAAGGGATGGATGTAAGGTCACACCCTTGGATGCCAAAAATCACCTGTATAAGGACCAGTTGGGAAAGGTGTGGTAGCAGCTAATCCGAGAAAGAGTCTGAGGCCTTAGTGGACAGCAAGCCCAGTCTGAGTCAGTAGCATGATGTCACTGCCAATAAAGTGAATTTGCTAGTAAGATAAGGAGGGGACAGTCCCATCATCCTCTGCCCTGAATCTACTAGGTTGGGAGGATCTTGCTTCATTCTGTGTTTAGCAAGGATCCTGATAAACTGATGAGAGGCCAGGGGAAGGCAACCAGGAGTCATATAGGGCCTCTAGATCATAACATAGGAGATTCAATGAAATGGATTGAAAATATTTAGCCCAGAAAAAGAAGACTCAGAGGTACCATAATATGTGAGTAAATATTTGAAAGGCAGTGATGTGCAACCCTCTCTGTCTGAATCCAGAAAGCTGGGCTATGAGTAATTGTGGAAATTGCAGAGGCAGATTTCGGCTTGAAATCAGGTAGAACTTCTTAGCTACCAGAGTTGTCCCAAAGTGTAGTAGACTGGCTGGGAAGTAGTGAGCTCCCCATCTTTGGAAGTATTCAAAATGAGGCCTTATAACTGAATAACCAGGGGCAATGTGAAGGAAAATACTTTCAAATATGGGTGGATTAGGAGCCTCTAAGGTCTCTTCCACCTCTGAAATTTGGTCACCTCAGAATGGATTGGAGGGGAAGAGACAAGGAGGTAATGAGGATAATTTCAGAGGCCATTGAAACAAGCTGGGCAAATACAAATGACTGTCTGATTTGGGGGGAGGGTGGGAGTGGGAATGAACAAGGATGAATATGAAGGCCATAGTGAAGGAAAGATCTGCAGGGCTTGGGGGAGGAAAGGAAGAGGGAAGAATCAAGGCTGACTCCAGGGTTCTGAGCCTGATAAAATCATAATAATGCTAGCTAGCAAAACCTCTCATGCCTACAGTGCATTAAGGTTTGCCATTTTATTTTTAATTACATTTTTTTATAGTTTCTCTTTTTAAATTGCCTTCACTTGCAAATATTGTATTTGTATCGAAAGTCTTAGAGCAGATTTAATTTATCAAAGATTGAAGGGAAGTGGGAAGGATAAAAGCACTTATATAGTCCCTATTATGAGCTAATTTTACAAATATTATATCATTTGATCCTCATGACAACGATGGGAGGCAGGTGCTATTATTATTTACAGTTAAGGAAACTGAGGCATACAGAGGTGACTTGCCCAGGGTCACATAAGTGTCTGAGGCTGAATTTAATCTCACATTTTCTGCCTCCAAGCACAGCTTTAAGCTTTAATATACTAAATAAACATAAAGGATTTATTAAATATATGTCTTCTGACTCTCCTACCCAGAGAGATATTCCTTATAACAAAGAAGAAAAGATAAAAAAGAAACAAAGCAGTTCATTGAAAGTGCCCATTGCACCAGCTTAGTCTGACAGTATACTCAGTGTTGCACACCCACAATATGTGAGTAAATATTTGAAAGGCACCTCTGCAAAAGAAGGAAGAGAGGTACATTTAGAAAAGAAATCCCTTCTTTAGAGTCAGACTCTAAGGCTACCAAAGCCCTTTCCTCCCAATAATCCAATGATGTAAGTAGTGCAGGCATGATTATCCCCATTCTAAGGATGAGGAAACTGAGGCTTTAGTAGGTAATGTGACTAACTTCTAATCACAGGACTGGGAATTGTCCAAAGAAGAATTTGAACTGAGGTTTTCTGTGATCTCCCAGAAAACTGACAGAAACTACCACAGAATCACAAGACATGGGAGCCGGAAAGGAGCTCAGAGATCATTAAAGGCAGCTCCCTTATTTTACAGAAGAGGAAACAGATCCAGAGAGGGGAAGTAACTTACCTAAGGGCACCCAACGAAGCAATCAACCAATCCACGTGTTTCATTTAGTGTCTCCTATGTGCCGAGCACTGTCCTTGGTGCTGAGGGGCAACAATAAAGAAGAAATAGTTCCCGCCCTCCAGGAGATTACATTTTAATTGGAAGGTGGACACAATATGCAAACATTTACATATATACAAAACACACAGAACAGATACAAGTCAGCACAGGGCTGAACTACAATTAAAAGTTAGGTCTTTTCACTCTAGTTCAGAACTCTTTCCTGACATCATATGAGAAAGTCCTAGCCAGACATAGGATTCCCACTAAACCCCAGAGCCAAAGCTGAGGGAGAGGGAATCATGAGAATTAGGGATTAATGGGGGACAGTTAATCATTGTTGGTAATTGCACCCTTCATAATCTAGTGTTAAGATTAATAATTCATCCAGAGGTAAAGGTGATAGCAAGAAGATAATAGACAGAAATAGGTGCAGTACTGATAAGAAAAGCCCTCTGAACTATGACCCCTGTAGGGACCAATTTTGATTAGAAGAATGACAGCTGAGTAATGAGTAATGAGCAATCAGGCATTTATTAAGCACCCACTAAGGGCCAGGCACCGTGACAATAAGTAAAGATAATGAATGGAACAAGCCCTACTCACAAGGATGTTTGATCCAACAGGGACAAATAAGCAGGACAGATGGAAGTATCTCCAGAATAGCTTTAAAGAACACAATTACAAGCATAAAGTAGTTAATGACAAGGTTGTTGGGAGAGAAAATAGCAGCAGCTGTGAGGATCAGGAAAAGCTTCACAAAGAAGTGCTTTGAGCGGAGTCTTAAGGGAAGAGAAATTCTATGAGGTGGAGGTGAGGGGGGAGTGCATCCCAGGGAGGGGGCACAGCCAGTGCAAAGATGTGGAGGAGGAGATGGAGTACTGTGTATAACGAAGAGAGAGAAGGGCACTTTGGCTGGATAGTGGGTGTGAGCCAGGGAATAATGTCCAGTGAGGCTGGAAAGGGAAATTAGGATCAGGGCATGAAGAACTCTAAAATCCAAACAGAAGAGTTATATTTGATCTGATTGGAGAGGAATATGGTCAGATCTATGCTTAGGGAAAATTTGGGAAAGATAGACTAGGGAGAGACTTGAGATTGGGAGGCTATTTAAGAGGCTGTTATAGTAATCTTGATGATGACCTGAGCCAAGGTGTGTGAGTAGAGAGAAGGGGTTATATTTAAGAGATGATTTTGTTGTTGGATAGTTTCAGATGTGTCAGACTTTCCATGACCCCATTTGGGGTTTTCTTGGCAGAGATTCTGGAGTGGTTTGCCATTTCCTTCTCCAGTTCATTTGACAGATGAGGAAATTCAGGCAAACAGAGTGAAGTAGCTTGTCCAGGGTCACACAGTTAGGAAGCATATGAAGCTGGATTCCTGACTCCAGGACTAGCTGTTTATGCCCTGCACCATTTAGCCTTTGAGAGATGTTACTGATGTGGCAAGATCTGGCAATAATTAGATATGTGGAGTGAAGGAGAGTGAGGTTAATGCCAAGGTTACAAATCCAGGAGGAACAATATATATATATATATATATATATATATATATATATATATATATA
>NW_027186331.1:36620-40211 GCF_028583685.1 Petaurus breviceps papuanus
TTACATTTTTACAAAGATCTCGGTGAGTTCATCTCCCTTAACTATGCTATTTCAGTGAATGTCCTTGGTTTAAACTAATTGTATCCTCTGACTGATGAGAATTAAGGTAAACACAGTGGTGGGGGCTCATGAGCTATGCAATTTAGAAGCACAGACCTTCCTTCCCCTCCTTCCCATTTCCCATTCCTTAATAATTTCCATTTCTTGAACACAGCAAGAGTTACAAAATGCTTTTTTCCATGACAACCCCTTAATGCAAGAATTATTGTTCCTGTATTACTATTGAGAAAACTGAAATCCAGGTGTCATGAATTTGCCATGGTCACATAGCTAAATCTATTCCTTTGAGTGGACCACCAGTTTCAGTTCCTCAGACATAGGGGAGGGATCTGGGCCTCAAATCCATGTGTCTGACTCCTACTACACCATGTTGTGCCATGAACCTGAACTCAGAAAGATAAAGGTATAAAATTCTGCCTTACATGGAGATGAATCAAGAGATAAAATTTACCATCCATCCATCCATCCATCCATCCATCCATCCATCCATCCATCCATCCATCCACTATCTCCTTGAATGGTATAGACTGAAAATATAATTGGAGATTGAAAAGGTTTCCACAAATGCATGCATGTAGGATACATTCTTTAGAATTTAAGTGCATCTCTGATTTTATGGGTGGGAGGGTTTTCTCCAGCGATGCAGAAATCAATCCCTCTCAGTCTCAGAGTTCAGATCACCCTTTGAAGTCAGCTAGTTTAGACCTCATATTTTTCTTATGAGAAAATGGAAGCCCAGAGCAATTGAATTGGCTTGCTTGAAACCATCCAAACAGTATATAGAGGAGGCAGGATTGGAATCCAGGTGCTTGGAGTTCCCTGTCCCTTGTCACTGATCTAGGATGATAAGACAGGGAGCAAGACAGGATCAGCTTGAGGGGTGGGGCTGTGAAAATAATTGAGAGGTTTTTTTCTTGGGAATAGAGACTAAAATCTTCACACGACACCTTCACCTGCTTCTACTTCTCCTCTGGCGGCTTTACAAGGTCAATTTAATTCAATCCAGTGTAATTAAATTCATTCTTATCCAATTGAATTAAATTCAATAAGTATTTACCAAGTGCCTAATATGTGCACTCATCATAGGATCATACATCATTCTCTCAGTCAACAAACATATATTAAGGTCCTACTATGTGTCAGGTACTGTGCTAAGTACTGGGGATACAAAAAGAACAAAAAATAGTCCCTGATCTACAGGAGTCACAGCCTAATGGGAGAGACAACATATGCATATGGAAATGAGTAGAGAAAAAATGGAGAGAAAATAAATCTGGACTCAGAAGATGAGGGTTTGGATTTCTGTGCTTATCTGGGTGGCCTTAGCCAAGTTGCTTCCTCTCTATGGGGATCAATTCCCTCACCTGTAAAATGAAGGGATTGGATTTGATGGGCTCTGAGATCCCTTCCAGTGGGGACCTTCCACAAGGTAGTGTGCAAATGGCTCTAGTTGGATCTGCTTGATGATGCATATGTAGTAAGCGCATCTAGGAGGGGAGCTGGACTCAGCCCTTCTCTGGAGTCACCAAGTCCACAGTTCAGCTGGTGATGAGGGGCTGTGAGTCACAGTTACCATGGCAGACCACTCTTTGCCCTCTGAGCCTGTGCTTGGGATAATAATATAAATTAACCTAAAACTGCTGGCCTTTCTCACTTCCCTCCCCCCGGCCCCTTGCTTCTGGTTACTGATTAAACTGGCCTCACCCTGGAGCTCCCCAACCACCTGTAGGGCTAGCCTAGGCTTGGATGCTGGCAGAGGGAATCTGGATGCACATGGGTTTGTCCTCTGGGTTTGACACAGACTGGGATTCTAATGGGACTGGCTTCAATGTAGGTTGTGTAAGTGACTGCCCTCCCAACAGGATTTCACAGAATGTCATGATCTCTGAGTTGGAAGGACCCTTAGAGGCATCTAGCCCAACCTATACCTAAACACCAATTTCCTCTGCCATACCCCTGACAACTGTTGGTCACCCAGCCCTTGCTACCTCTTAGGATAGCCACTTAAAAAAAAACAGTATTAAAATATGGGAGAGAGCAGATTGGAGGAAGGGATATCCTGTGGGACTGCTATTTTGGGGCGGTGGGTAGGGGGAAAAAGGGAGAAAATTTGTAACTCAAAATCTGGTGGAAATGAATGATGTAAATCAGAAGTTAATAAATCATTTGAAAAAGAAAAAAAATTAAAAAAAACAGTATTGTATATTCTTGCCAATTATATGTAAAGACAATTTTAACATTCATTTTAATAAGATTTTGAGTTCCAAATTTTTCTCCTTTCCTCCCCTGCCCTATTCCTAAAATGGTAAACAGTTTGATATAATTAAATTATATGTGTTGAGGGGAGACACTTTTAGACAGGTTTTATTCCTATGAAGCCTATCCTTTTTGTTATTGAGACATTGAGACATTTTTCAGTCTTGTCTGACTCTCTGCGACCCATTTGGGGTTTTCTCAGCAAAGATACTGGATGGTTCGCCATTTCCTTCTCCATCTCATTTTACAGATGAGGAAACTGAGACAAACAGGGTGAAATGACTTGCCCAGGGTCACACAGCTAAGAAGTGTCTGAGGCTGGATTTGAATTCAGAAAGATGAGTCTTCCTGACTCTAGGCCCAGGTCTGTGTAATATGGTGCCCTCTAGCGACCCATCCTATCCTGGATGTTCAGCCTGGAATGGTCTTTTTGTCTCCTTCCCTCATTGATCTTGGTCTGTCCCTCAGGCTTAAAGTAGAACAAAGTCAGCCTCTTCCACAAGACAGGCCTTCAGGTGCTTGAAGGAGGCTACCACTCAGGGCTCCCCCCTCTACCCCCCCACCACCTGAGTCTTTTCTCTTCCAAACTAACCATCCTCACTTTCTTCACCCACTTCTCATGGTTTGATCTTGATGTCCTTCACTATTCTGTTTACCCTCTTCTGACTCCTCTTCAGAGGGTTCAGGAATCTTCCCATTTTCCCTGCATATCACCCACAAAAGCATGCCTTCCCCACCCCCTGCCCAGAGCCTGAAAGTTCATTGATAAGGCTAGACTTCTCTTCTTTCCCTCTATGGGCCTCAGTTTTCCATTTCCGTAAGATGAAAAAGTTGGACTTGATCTTTGGGACTGCCGTCTCTGTCTACATTCTTTTAAAAATCTTATAAACAAAAAGAATAAAAAATAGGAAAATACATCAAGAAAACCAACCAACCAAGTCTACTTGACACTGTATGCCCTATACTATACCTATAGTCCCCCACCTCTTCAGAAAACTGAGGACGAATCATTTCTAAATTCTATGGCTCTATGATTCCAGAGCAACATCAGTGATCCAGACATGAGAGAGACAGAGAGACAGAGAAAGAGAGAGACAGAGACAGAGAGAGACAGAGACAGAGAGAGAGACAGAGAGACAGAGAGAGACAGAGACAAGAGAGAGAGACAGAGAGAGAGACAGAGACAGACAGACAGAGACAGAGAGACAGACAGGCAGAGAGAGAGAGAGAGAGAGAGAGAGAGAGAGAGAGAGAGAGAGAGAGAGAGAGAGAGAC
>NW_027186331.1:40311-47167 GCF_028583685.1 Petaurus breviceps papuanus
AGAGACACAGAGTCAGAGAGAGAGACAGAGACAGAGAGAGACAGAGATAGAGAGAGGTTTCAGTTGTGGGGGGAGAGGCAGCTGAGCTGGTTCCTTGACAGAAATGAAGGATTTCAACAGAAGAGGGTGAATGCCTTTTTCAGGTGGTTACTATGTGCCCAACACATAAGTTCTGGGGATATAAACCATCAAAGGGAACTAGTCTGTGTTTTCACATTCAGCTCATGAAGAGAGCTAAGCTGCAGAGTGAATGGAAAGGTCAAGAGATCTCAAGGGTTGCCTAGCCAGGCAGATGGGCAGGCCTAATGCTTCTTGCTGATGTAACATCCTTAAGCAGAAATTCTGATCTTAGCATGTGCCCCCCATGACTCAGCTCCAGAGGCTTCCTGTTGGCTCCAGGACACAATTCGGATATTTCTCTTCAGCCCCAGCCTCACTTCACTGTCTCTCCCGTCTCCCACCCCCAGTTCTTCCATGTGCCCAGACTGGCCTCTCCCCACACCTTTGCAGGGGCCATCCCCATGCCTTCAATGCACTCCCTCCTTATCTCTGCCTCACAGACTTCTTCACTTGTTTTAATATATAGCCCCAGTGCCACCGTCTACACAAGGCTTTCTCTAATTCCTCCACCTTCTGGTGCCCTCCCTCCCAAACCACCTTGTATTTGTCCCCTGTGTATATGCTTATATTGAACCCCTTCTATCAGTACTGCAAATACTCATATGTGTGCTTGTATCCATATTAGAATGAAAGCTCCTGGAGGACAGGGGTTGCTTCATTCTGGTTGCTTGTATCCCCATTGCTTGGGATATAGTTGGCTCTTAATAAACACTTGATAGTTGGTCAGTAGGTCACATGATATCAGAAAGCGATGGGGAAGACAGTAAGGTCTGGATGACCCCAGGAGGCAGAAGCAGGGCAGATGGCTCATCAGTCAGCCAGCAAGCATTTATTAAGCACCTACTATGTATGAGACCCTGTGCTAAACAACCCCTGTTCTCAAGGAGCTCAGGAGACAACATGTAAATTGGTATCTAGGAACACACAAGCCACATAGAACACAGGAAGACAAAGCCTATTGGTCTCCAGCTCATCAGGAGGAGGAAAGTGACTCACCTCTTATGTGGGCCTTGTGAGCAGTCAAGTAGAAGATGAGGATGGAAGGCTCTCAGGGCCCAGAGGATGGTTCCCACCAGTGCATGGACCTGGCATTGGATCAGTCAGGGCCCTGCCACACTCCAGCTGAGGCTGGGTTCTCCTTGAGCATTCTGCCCTCTTCCTTCCTGGTCAGCACTCAGAATCCCAGAGGGCTGGGATGCCACAACTGGAAAGGCCCTTAGTGATCATCTTTATCTCTCCCCTCAGTTGACAGATGTGGAAACTGAAGCCTAGAAAGAGAAGAGGCTTAGCCAAGGCCACACAGCTGACTGACTGTAGTAGGATAAGAACCCACTAACTGTGTGACCTTCCACAAGGAAGAGGCAGCTGGTGGGGCAGTGGATAGATCACCGGCCCAAGACCTAAATTTCAACTTAAGCTAAAATCTGGCCTTAGACACTTACTGAGCAGCATAATCCTGGCCATATATCACTGTCTACTCTTTGCCTCAGTTTCCTGAACTGTAAAATAGGGATCATAATAGAACCTACCTCTCAGTGTTGTGAAGATCAAATATTTATAAATAATTTCTAATATTTATACAAAGTATAATATGATTAAAGAGATAGTATTTGTAAAAAATGTTTAGCACTGTGCTTGGAACATAGTAGGTACTTAAAAATGCCTATTCCATTTCATCACACAAGTGTCTTCCTCTCTCTGGGCTTTACTTTCCTTATCTGGAAAACAAGGGAGTTTGATTAGAACTGGATTGGACATGGAAACAGAGAATATAGAGGGGAGGATGATGAGGGTAAGGAAGCCTGGCATCTAAGCTCTAACAGAGATATTTAATTTGGAGAAAAGAGGACTCAGGGGACATGAGAGCTTCTTTCAAGCATTTGAAGGCTTACCTCATGGAAGGAATAAACCTCTTCCATTTGGCTCCAGAGGGCAGAGCTAGGACCGTTGAAGGGATGTTGCAAAGAAAGGATTTCACCTTGTTATCAGTCAAAACTTCACAGCAATGACAGCTGTCCCATAATAGAATGTATTGGCTTAGAAAGTAGTGAGTTCCATGTCATTCCATGCCATTGGAAGCCTGCAAGCACATGTTTCCCATGATATGGCATCACATATCAGGAAAAAAAATTGCCTAGATGAGTCAAAGCCACTTCTAGCTCTGGCAGTGGTAATGTTGTGAAGGCATATCTAATTACGACATCTTAGCAGAATCAGGTGGTTGCTTTGTTGATTTTTTTTGGGCAAGGGTAGAGAAGAAATGACCTGAAATCTTGGGGGCTCTATAATCAATCATCCCAGTCCCACAGATGCTCTCGAGTGATTCTGGGCAGTAGCTGGGCTTCAGGAATGAGGGCCATCTTCTCAACAAGGATTTATGAAGGACCTGCTATGTGCTAGGTGTTAAGGACAAAGACAAAATGAACCAGTTCCTGCCCTCAGATGCTTACCTTCTGCTGGGATGTACAACTTGCATACTCCAACTTGTTCCTAAGTATAAAGAGAAGACTATGGCTTGGATCAATGATTTCACTGGCCAAGAGAACTCCTGGAGCAGGAAACTCTTTACTAATGCAGATCAGTGACTCCTCTGCAACTTAGAGGAGAATTGGCTAGAATTCTGAGAAGAAAAGAGATTTACCCAGGGTCACACAGTCAAGATGCCAGAGGCAGGACTCAAACTCAGGTCTTCCTTGCTGCTCTACAACACTGTCTCTCAGATACAAAACAGAGACAAAATAAATTTGAGGTGATTACTTGGGGTGTCAGAGGAGACACTATGGGCCATCAGGAAAGTCCTCAGGTGGGAGGATATATCCAGGCTTTCTCAATTCAGTTGGGGGCAGTGTGAGCAGAAGGGCGATGGGAGAGATGGTGTGGAGGGAGTGTCAACAAAGCTTGAGAAAAGATTGGGGAAAATGGAAAGGAAGGTCCCAGGGATACTCTGAGGTGGTGAGCCTGGGTGCCTGGGAAAATGGTGGTTCCATCAACCTAAATGGGGAAGTTTGCTGTAGGGATGCCGCTAAAGTACCATGAATTCTATTGTGTACCCATTGACAGTAATGGCCCTTTCTCTTTTTCAGGCTGACATCTTCTCAGGAGCCATATTCATTAGGTTGGCCTTGGGACTCGACCTGTACTTGGCCATCTTTTTCCTCCTGGCCATCACAGGCCTTTATACCATCACGGGTGAGACACGGGGAGGAGGAGGAGTAGACTTGGAGTCTGCTGTGTGTGGCCATCTCTGCGCCATGCACTCTGGAGGGACACAGAGGAGTGGGAGTGGAAGAACAATGAGCAAAGGCTGGTTAGAAAGACAAAGTTTACGTCCATAAAACCATTAGGCACTGATATAAGACAAGGTCTCAGCTGAATGTTCTAAGACATCCAGGGAGCACGTGCACTATGGGCAGGTAGGGAGGAGGTAACTGTGGCCTGGAGCAGCAGGAAAGAGATATCAGTCCTGGATGGGACCAGCTGCAGAAGGGATTGGCCAAGTTCACCCAGCGTCAGAAGCAGAATTGGAACTGGGTTCTTCTAACTCCAACTCTGTATACAAATGCCACGTAGCAATTAGCAAAGATCGCAGCCAACATTTATATGGCACTTCAGTTTCCAGAGAATTTTACAATCATTGGCTTATTTTATCTTCATAACAACCCTGGGATGATTAATTATTAATTAGTGTTAATAAGAATCATATTAATCACGTTAACAATTGAGATATGGAGCTGCTGAAATGCTTACAACATGCCTGAGCCGTGGAGTCTCCACTGATCCTCACAGGAAAACTTCATGTGGGACATACTACAGATAGGAAACTGAGGCTCAGAGGAATGAACTGGCTTGCTCAAGCTCACACAGCTAGTTAGCAAGTATTGGATGTGAGAGTTTAAATTCCAAGCCCAGCGCTCTCTCCGTTGGACCAGTCCTGATTCTGTCACTTTTTATTTGTAACCTGGGGAAGGGCACTCCTGAATCTCAGAACTCCTTTCAGCAGATCAATTAACAAGCGTTTATTAAGGGTTTATTAGAGCTGGAAGCCAGGATCTGAAGGAAGGCAAAAGTAATGCTTGTCATCAAGGAGCTCGTAGTGTAAGGGGAGGGACAACGTACAAATAAAGATGAAGAGCTTTACCCAGTGTAAATGGGAGGGGAAAGCATAAGCAACTAGGGGGACAAGGAAAAACTTCCTGCAGAAAGTCTTGATGGAAGCCAGGAGCTGTAGAAGAGGAGGGAGGGCGTTTCAGGCAGGGGGCACAACCAGTGCAAAGGCACAAAGGTGGGAGGTGGAGTGTTGTGTTTGAGGAACATCCTATAAACCAGGATAGCTGGATCACCAAGTGTTGAGAGAGGAGTAATGTGTGAGAAGAAAGGAAAGGTGAGAAGAGGTCAGGTTGTGAAGAGATTCCAATGTCAAACAGAGGATTTGATATTTGATCCTGGCGGCAACAGGGCATGTGGGTTTTACTGAGTAGGAGGCGTGACATGGTCAGACCTTTCTTTTAGGAAAATCGCTTTAGTGGCTAAGTGGAGGATGCATTAGAGTGGGGAGAGACTTGAGGCAGGCAGAGCCACCTGTGGCTACTATAGGAGTCCAGGTGTGAGATGGTAAGGATCTGCCCCAGGGTGGGGGCAGTGTCAGAGAAGGAGATAAATGTGAGAGATATTGTGAATATAGAAATGGCAAGATCTGACCACAGATTGGATATGGGGGAAGAATGAGGGTGAGGACTGAGGATGATCCTGAAGTTGTGGGCTTTGGTGACTAGGAGAATGGAGGTGCCCTTCACAGTAATGGGGAAGCTTGGATTTGGAGGGACAAGAATGAGTCAGTTTGGGACATGTTGTTTGAGATGACTGAGACACCCAGTTTGAGATGTGTAATAGACATTTGGTGACATGGAACTCAGGAGAGAGACTAGATCTGGATTTGTAGATCTGGGAAGCTTTTGCATAGAGATGATCACCAAACCCCTGAGAATGGATGATCAAGGGAGATTATCTAGAAGGAGAAGAGGATTGCTCAGAGTAGAACTTTGGGGGCTCCCCACTGTTGGTGAGAATGACCTGAATGAAGATCCAGCAGAGCAGATGGAGAAGAAGCAGTCTCCCAGGTCAGAGGGACCTCAGTGGCCACTGAAGCCAATCCAGATTTGAGTTTGATTCTGTCTATGACATCCAAACTTTGCTTCAAGAATTTCTGTTGGGTGGGGGAAGGGCAGGGAGATTCACTAAATTCTGAGGCAGCCTGTTTAGCATTTAGTCACACCCCAAGTTTCCTCTTCTGGAAAATGAGAAGATTGAGTGGAAAGAATGCTGGATTTGGAGTCAGAGGAAGTAAGTCTAAATCCTGACTTTGACTCTTACTAGTTATGTGACCCTGGGCAAGTCACTCAACCTTTCTGACCTTCAGTTTCCTCATTTGTCAAATATGGGGTTTGGTCAAATGACCTTTAATAATAAGATCTACAATCCTATGTGAGCCCTTTGATTCCATCAAACTACAATGGTACAGGATTATGAAACTAATCATGTCACTCTGCTGACTCATGAGCTCCTCCTTGTGGCCAAGTAATTAATGCAGGCTTTCCTCGGAAGTGCATTTGGCAGGGTGCCTGCAGGCAAATTAGGTGGGGGGTATGTGTGTGCAAGAGAACAGAGGAAGGGTGCTCTAAAATAGATCCAGTTTCCTTGTTCTCTCCTCCCAGTGGTCTTGGAGCCTTTTCTGGGGGAAGAATGGAGTTCTTCCTCTATGGAAGCAGAAGCTGAGGGATATAGCACATGGTTTGGTAGAAGGAGAGTGAACTGATCAAAAACTTTGAGGTAATCTAGTCTAACCCTCAAATTTTACAGAGGAGGAAACTGAGGTGGAAGGGAAGGGACTCACCCAAGTTCATACAGGTAATATCATAGGAGAGATGAGCAACCAAGGCATTGAGAGGATAAGTGAATTATCCAAGGTCATGATTAGAATATGAAGAATATATCACTGCATTCTGACTGCACTCAGGGCCATCCCCATGGTGCCACATTTCTTCCAGCTTTGCCCACCAGTCTTTGGTCTGGTGCAGTGGATTTAGCTCTGTCTGGAGTTTATGGAGAGCAGCTTGCCTCTCTTGCTTCCAGCTCTTCCCCCATCTTGCCTTCACCTCCATTCATGTTGCTTCCAATAACAATAATGTCTTTTGGGGGAGGAGGCCTGATCTGTGATTTAATTGGTGTGGGGGATGTCCAATATGAACGGGAACTTCCTTCACCAAAGCAGATGCAGGTCAGCCTGGTTTGTGCCTCACACCTTTAAAGACTGGCCTTGGGCACTGGCAGGTTAAGTGGTTCCCCTAGAGTCACACAGCTAATAAGAATGATAGCTAACATTCATATTGCACTTGCTGTATGCCTGACACTGGGTTACATGCTTTGAAATTATTATCTCATTTGAACCTCACCACAACCCTGGGAGGGAGGTATTATTACTATCCACATTTTACATGTGGGGAAACTGAGGAAAATAGTGGCTAAGTGATTTGTCCAGGATCACACAGCTAATAGGGGCTGGATTTAAACTCAGGTCCTCCTGACTCCATACTGGGTACTCTGTTTACTGCAGCAGCTGGCTGCCCAGCATGTGTCCAAGGTGAGACTTACAGACTCTGCAGCTGTCTACTGTGCCGTCATAAGTATGTCTTTAATTTATATGGCCCTTTAAGGCTCACCAAGTGTTTTCTATTGTCTC
>NW_027186331.1:52167-128477 GCF_028583685.1 Petaurus breviceps papuanus
ACTGGAGGTGGAGTAGGGCAGGATGTGCTGTGGGACTAATGATCTTGAGGGTGTGATCCTGGGCAGGCCACTTGTCCCAACGGGATACAAAGAGAGTGAGGTGGGGGATGGGGCTGGTTCAGTGTTCCCTTCTCAGAAGAAAACAAAGAACTCCCCAGAAGTACACATCCTTTTGAATACCAAGAAGGAAGATGAGCTCATATTTTACATACAAAACAGAGTAATTAGTTATATAGGAACAGAGGACACCTTTTCTCATGATTGAAGTTTGCATCATCAGGGCTCAGTGCAGAACTCTTTCAGAGAGTAGCCTAGCTCGGGTGTGGGGAATCTGTGTCCTTGAGGCCCCAGGTTACCCACCCCTGGCCTAGTTTTTCCTGCTGTCAAAATCTTGTTGGGAAAGGCCTTTCTAAATCATCTTGTCCAACTGGGTCCTGACCAAGGTTTCCCCTCCATAGAAACAACTAGGTCATCTAGGCTTCACTGGAAGAATTCCATCAAAAGGGAAACTCATTAGGATGCTCTGCCCCACTCTTTTTTTCCCTTAAAATATTTTATTTTTAAATTTTCAACTTTCACTTTCATGAGATTTTGAGTTCTGATTTTTTTCCTCCCTTCCTCCCCTTCCATCTTCCTAAGACAGCATGTAATCTGATATAGACTATACAGGTACAATAATATTAAATATATTTCCACATTAGTTATGTTGTAAAAGAAGAATCAGAACAAAGGGGAAAATTATAAAAAAGGAAAAAAAGAGAAAACAGTGTGCTTCGATATACAATTCATACTCCATAGTTATTTCTTTGGATGCGGATAGCATAATCCATCTCGAGGCTTTTGGAATTGTCTTAGAATCTTGTATTGCTGAGAAGAGCTAAGTCTGTCAGAGTTGATCATAGCACAGTGCTGCTGTTGCTGTGTACAATTTTCTCCTGTTTCTGCTTACTTCACTCAACATTAGTTTAATAATCAAAACAATAGTCTTTCATTGCATGCGTACCTAACTTGTTCAACCATTCCCCAGTTGATGGGCATCCCCTCAATTTCCAATACTTTGCTACTACAAAAGAGTTGCTATAAATACTTTTGTACATGTGGGTCCTTTTCTCTTTTTATGATCTCTTTGGGATAAAAACATAGTAGTGGTATTGCGGGATCAAAGGACAATCATAGCTTTATAGCCCTTTGTCCATAGCTCCAGATTGCTCTCCAGTAAGGTTGGATCAGTTCACATCTCCACCAACAGTGTATTAGTGTTTCTATTTTCTCACATCTCCAACTTTTATAATTTTCTTTCTTTTGTCATATTAGCCAGTTTGATAGGTGTGAGGTGGTAGCTCAGAGTTGTTTTCATTTGCATTTCTCTAATCAATGGTTATTTAGAACATCTTTTCATATGACAATACATAGCTTTAGTTTCTTCATCTGAAAACTCCCTGATCATATCCTTTGCCATCTATCAATTGTGGAATGACTTGCATTTTTATAAATTTCCATCCCACTCTTGTGTTCTAAGCGCTAAGAATTTTTTTCTTTAAATCAAGACTAAATATGCCTTCCCCACTTCCACCTAATGCTCTTGGTTCTGCCCTGTGGCTCCAAGAAGAATAAGTTGAATCCTTCTTTCCCCATGATAGCATCACTTGTCAAATCCTGCCATGAGTTTCATCTTCCCCAGACTAAACATCCCCATTTCCTACCACCTGGGCTCATATGGCATGATTCCCCAACCCTCTCCCACATCCCAGTTATCTATCCCTGGTATGCTTTTTGGATAACCAAGGTCTTTCCTAAATGTGGGCACCCAGAGCTAAATACCTTCTCCAATGGGGGACTGACCAGGGCACAGTTCCCTCGCCTGTCTTTCTTGCTGTAGATTAAGCTACCTTGTTACATGGGTGATGTGACTTCCCCATCCTTCCTGAATTTGATTTGATTTGATTAGATATTCACCCTCAGTCAATATCTTTGGTGTGAATGTGTGTGTGTGTGTGTGTTCATGTGCACACATTCCCAGAGTCAGGGAAAGGGTAGAGACGTCAGTGTGCCTGCTTGTGGAGTCCAGTGGGCTAGGGAAACCCCTTCCACTAAGACAGATTGTAGTGCTATCTATGACCCAGTCAATAAGACCTCGGAAATTCACCAGAAGTGAAGTCTCTTGACTTAACTCAAGGCCACACAGCTAGTAAGGGTTTGATGTGGGTTTTGAACTCAAGTTTTCATCACTGTCTTTTCTGCTTTGCTGAGGAGGGGTATTTAAAAAATAATAAACAATCTCATATTTATACAGTGCTTTTCAGTGAAAAAAAACTGCCTTTTGTCAGATGCTTAATGAAACATTGAATGAGTGAATAATTTGATTTGGTTCTCCCAGGAGGCCTGAGTGGTGGGCAGGGAGGGTATTCATTAGGTCCCTCTTATAAATGAGTCTTGCCTAGGATCACCTAGGGAGTTTGTGGTAGAGAGAGAAACCTCCTGACCTCCATCTAGTCTGATCTTTCTCCTCTCCTCATCAGAGACGTACAGATCTTTGAATGTCAGAACTGGAAGGGGACCTAAAAGAGAATCTATTCCAATTCCCCCTAATTTTACAGATGGGGAGACTGAGGCCCAGTGAGGGCAGAGGAATTTTCCATCCAGGACTGGAGCTCAGGTTTCCTATCAGCTAGCTGTGTTTCTTCCAAGGTTCCCTTTCCCCTTGGATATTCATGGATTGCCGTGGGTGGGGGCTGACCTCTCACCAGTGTTTCAATGATTTTTTTTAAGCCTTTAATGAAGTTGGTGGCTATGATGCCTTTGTGGAGAAGTACATGAAAGCCATTCCAAGCAAAATCTCTGATGGGAACATCACTGCCAAACCCGAGTGCTACACCCCAAGGGCAGATTCCTTTCATCTATTCCGTGATCCCATAACAGGGGACCTCCCCTGGCCAGGTCTTATCTTTGGCCTCGCCATCCTCGCTCTGTGGTATTGGTGTACCGACCAGGTAAATGACTCCAGTGAGTGAGTGTGAGTGTGAGTGTGTCCGTGAATGTATGCATTTGAATGTGTGTGCCTGTGTGTGTTTGACTGCGCGTGTGTGTGCATGTATGTTTCTTGTTGCCCACCCAAAGGGTCTGTTGGGTATCTCTAAGCACACTTGGCACTGAACCCTTTCCCAAGAGTCCTACAATGGCCCTGAAATGCATGAAGGAAAGTCAGGGGTTCTGTCCTGCTTTTTTTCTATGGTGGACAAAAGCAGGGCCACAGGATTTAGGTCTGGAAGGGATGTTGAGACCATTGATTCCCACTCCCTCATTTTCCAGATGAGGAAGTTGAGGCTGAATGGGGCCATATGATTTGCCCAGGGTCCCACAGCAAGAGGTTGAGGCAGGATTTGAACCTAGATCTTGCCAACTGCAAATCCAGGGCCCCGTCCCCTTGGGCCAGTTCTTGCTGACTGGGAGGCTGGCTTCCCAGCAGGGCATGGTGCCCCTAACCCTTGTCCTCATACTGCTAACATGTGTATTCTGTTAGTCTTTTCTTTTAACCAAAAGGAAAATAGCTCAAAGTTTTACACTTTCAGCTGCAATGTTATTTCAACTTTATTAATTTTTAATTAATTAATTAAAATTTATTAATTTTAGTGAGAATGTCAAGTTTATAATGGGAAAAACAAATCATTAAAAGTATAGACTCAGCTTAAGGGGCAGTATGATATAATCTAGTAGTGCTCAAACTTTTTGGTCTCTGGACCCCATCATAGTTTAGAAAATTTATCGAGCCCTTCCAAGAGGTTTGTTTTACACGGGTTATATCTATCAATATCTACCATATTAGGAATTAAAACATCTTAGTATTATTATAAAAATAGTTTTGACCTCAAGTAGTCCCCCTGAAAAGGGTCTCAGGGATGTCCAAGGGTCCCCAGACCACACTTTGAGAAGCACTGGTTTAATAAATAGGGTCCTGTGTCTGGAGTCAGGAAGACCAGATTTCAATCCTGCTTCAGACACTTACTACCTGGGTGACCCTGGGCAAGGCACTTTATGTCCCTGGGCCCCTGGAAAATGAGGGGGTTCTGAGGTTCCTTCCATCTCGGGAGCTAGACTTCTAAGGTCTCATAGAACAGAGTGAAGAACTGCAATTAATCTATCCATAAGCATTTACTTACCTAAGGCAGGTGCTAGAGATGGAAGCAAACCTGTCCCTGCCCTCAGGGAGCTTATGTTCTGAGATAGATAATACGTATCCATGTGGGTATGTATATAGTACATAACCTACACAGTCAGTTCATCAGCAAGCCATTTAAGTGGTGGCTGCCTAGAATCCCTGCCCTGAGTTTCTTTCTCCTCACTCCAGCCCATCCTTTGCTGAGCTGTGAAATTGATGCTTCCAAAGTGCTGGTCAGAGAATGTAGTGTCTCCCTATGACCTCCAGGACCAAACTTGTGGTCCTCTGTTTGGCATTTAAGGCCTTTCATAACCTGTCACCTGCCCCCAGCTTTCCAGTCTTCATATGCCTTACCCTCCCTTCACCCACATACTCTTTGATCCATGAATATCTATCTTGAACGAGCCCTTCCATCTCCTGCCTCCAGGCATTTTTCCTGGCTGTGTCCCCTGCCTGGAACGCTCTTCCTCCTCCTGCCCTTCCTGGCTTCCTTCAACTTCCTGCTAAAACCCCACTTTTAGTGGCTCCTGTAAAGGGCAATACCTTCCCTTTGGGGATTATTTCCCATTTCCTTATTCTTATCTGGCTTACCCATAGTAATTTGCATGTTGTTTCCAAATCTCCTCGAGAACAAGTAGTGTTTTTTTTTTAAGCTTTTCTTTATATACTTGCATCTTATCACACAGTAGCTACTTAATTAGTGTTTATTGACTAGCCTGGCATAATGAATAGAGATAGTCTTCACCTGGGAAGATAGAGATGGCTACACTGCCACAGAATTCCAGGCAAAGGGTGGAGCTGTGCTGGCAGAAGGGACTCCTCATGTCAGTTCCCCCTTTGTGCCAGGCACTGAGCTAGTGTCAGAAACAAAAGAAGGAATTCTGTTTCTATAGGAAATCCGAGCTGTGACCTAGCAGAACCAGACTTCTGATTAAGTAAAAGGTCAGAGCTTGGATGCATGCTTACAGAGTTGGTTGAGGGGGGCATATCAGGGAGGAGAACATGAAGTGAGTGGTTCATGAGGTTGCATCTAGCCAATGGAGAGCAAGGGAGGAGGGAATTCAAACTGGGAACAGAGCATAAATAGCTTTGCATGTGTCTGAGCAAATGTTCTCCACTAGGGAGTTACACATTCACAATGAATGTATAATAAATGCACTGAGAACTTTGCTGGTTTCACGAGTCTTTTCTTTCTAGAGCAAGCACACTTCTCACAACTAGAAACCAGGGCTACAAAGACTGAAAAACTGAAACATGCCCTGCCCACAAGAAGCTCCCATTTTTTAATGGGAGACACAAATACAGATGTAGGGATTCACAAGATAGATACCAGATAGTTAGCAGTGTTTGCTTCTGGGTAAAGTGGTCTGAAAAGTGAGGGAGACAAGCACCCTTGGGAGAGGATGGAAGAAGCACCCGGGGGTCCTGCATAAAGGAATTCTTCTTTTTGCTGAGCTCAATCATTTTTTTCTCTGCTGTTAAAAGGCTGTCAGCCCACCTCCCTCTCAATGGAGATCCTCAAGGGCTCCAACTGTGGAGGAGGCAGGCAGAGCAGGGCTGGGGGTCCCTGATCTATGTTCCTCATTCTGTGTGTTTTCCTGACAGGTCATTGTACAGAGGTGTCTCTCAGGAAAGAACATGTCCCATGTGAAGGCTGGCTGCATATTATGTGGTTATATAAAGCTACTGCCCATGTTTCTTATTGTGATGCCTGGAATGATCAGTCGGATACTATACACAGGTACCCAGCTTCAGCAGTCCCAGGCCCACCTGCATGAAATCCTGGCCCCTTCTCATCAGCCTCTTTTATCCCTTCCTATCTTGCCTTGGCTCCTGAGTGAGGCTGCTCAGCCCTGGACTTGGGCATTATTTGCTTGTCAAGAACCTAGACTATTCCTGTGCTCCCTTTTAAATTTACCTTTTGTCTGTCCCCCTCCCAGAAATTTGACCTTATAGGGGAATGTGATACGTGCCCATGACAAGTCAGATGCAGGGAGGGTATTTGGTGGGGATACTGGGAGAAGGAAGGAAGCCACAGCTCTCAGACATTCCAGGAGGGAGTGATCACTTGGAAGTGGGAAGGAATGGGGTCAAAGGAGTCTGTGTGCTTGGAGGGGCCAGCATCTGTGGTGGCCCTGGAATCCAATGCAGTCCAACTTTGATCAACAAACTAGTGGTTTTTGAAAATACTTATTGCTCTTTTGGTTTTAAAACAAATTTAATGTTCAATTATATCCTTTCTCCATGTGGCTAGGTGGTGCAATGAATAGAGCACCGGCTCTGGAGTCAGGAGGACCTGAGTTCAAATCCAGCCTCAGACACTTAAAAAAACCTAGCCATGTGACCTTCGGCAAGTCACTTAATCCCAGTTACCCTCCAAAAAAAAAAAAGCAAAAAAAGATTATATCCTTTCTCCATCCCCATATGAGGGCATGTTTATTCACGTGAATGCAAGGTTTTGAGGTGCAAAGACAAAGGTGAATCAGTCCCTGTCCTCAAGGAGAGACTGGACTAGACCAACCAACCCATCAACAAGCATTTATTAATCACCTGATGTATGCCAGGTTTAGTGCTGGGTGCAGGGTATACAAAAACAGAAATGGATCAGCCCTGCTCTACAAGCCATTTACCTTCTCCTGGGAGCCAAGAACATACAGAGATGTGTATATACAACACTGCACGAGATCAGTACAAAACAGTTCTAGTAAGGAGAGTACTAACACCTATGCAGAGGAGGAAAAGCTTCCGTAGGGAGGGGCACCTGTGTGGAAGCCTAGGATTTTGTGAAGTGGAGGTGATGGCATTCTAGGATAGGGGGACACATGGTGCAAAGTCACAGAGGTGGGAGATGAGAATGTTGTATAGAGGAAATGGGTAGCCAACCAATTTGACAGGGACAGAGGGTGAATGAAGGGAAATAATATGAGAGAGGATTAGGAAGAGAGGTGGGAGCCAGATTGTGGAGGATTCTGAAGGAAGAGAGGGGACTTCCGCAGATGGAAATGACAGGGGTGGGACACTTCAGGGAATAGAGGAGGTAGGAAGGGGGATACCCCCCATTAGATCATCGTCTCCTTGAGGCCAGAGGCTTTGTCATTTTTCATTCTTGCATTTCTAGTCCCTTGCAAGTAGTAATGTTTGTTGGATGAATTTCTGGATTGCACCTCTCAGGACAAATGAGACAATTGTCCCCACAGTAGGACACCTCCTCCAACTCCACCTCCAAGCCTTGCCCTCCCTCTGCCCCTGCTCAGGAGCTATATTTGCCCTCATCCAGAGTTTGGGATGGGGCTGGAGCTACAGGATGTGGGCATGGAGTGGTTGGATCTTTAAGGAAGATCTAGGGAGATTATGGGGGCTTGGAGATGCCAGACAAAGGGGTTGGTTGGATCTTAGTGTGGGGAACCAAGGCAAGTTTCTGAGTAGGGGAGTGTTCTGATGATGGTAGGCATTTGAGGAGGTCCCAGTGGGGCAGGAGTCCCAGGTTCAAATCCTCATCCCTTCCATGCTCCTTTTCTTTCCAGATAAGGTTGCCTGTGTCCTTCCCTCAGAGTGTGAAGCCCAATGTGGGACCAGCGTGGGTTGTACCAACATTGCCTTCCCAACCCTGGTGGTGGAACTCATGCCAAATGGTGAGGACCTGGCTTGTCCGGTAGGCCAGTTCTGGGAGAGCAGGTGGCAGGGGGATCTTGGGAAGGAAGAGGCTGTTGGAGGGACTTGGTCTGCAGGGATTTTCCATGGCAGTGTTTGCATTTGGTAAGGGCCAAGAAACTCTAGAGACTGGACAGCAAAGGGACATGACACTGTTTTAATGTAAATCACAGATTTGTAGCTAGAGGGTCCATCATCAATTATCTACCCCAATTACCTCACAAGGCCTAGAGTTTAACTGACTTGCCCAAGGTCACATAGAGAGCAAGAAGACTCATGGGGTCAATGGTTTAGAATTGGAAGAGGACTCAGTGACCATCTGGTCCAATGCATACCCACATGGAAGGGATACCCAGTGACAAAAGATCATTTCCCCTCTTCTTGAATACCTCCAAGGAGGGTGAGCTCACTACCTCTACTGGCAGCCCTGACACCTTGGGGCAGCTCTCATGGATCACACATTTTTTCCTGACATCAAGCCCTGAATTGGCTTCTGTGCCACTGCCTGGTCCTGCCCCCTGGGGCCAAACACATGGAGGCAAAAGGACTGGTTGGATCTTGGTGTGGGGAACCAAAGCAGGATTCTGAGCAGGGGAGTGATATGATGACAGTAGGCCCCTCCTCCACATGAAGCCCTTCAGATGCTTGTACAAAACTCTGGTATCTCCCCCAGATTATTTTCTTCTCCAGGCTACATACTCCCAGTTCCTTGGTCTCAAGACCCTTCCCCAGCCTAGCTTATTCACATCCTTAACTGTGTTATCCAGAGCTGAACAGAATACTTCAGATGAGGTCTGATCAGGGCAGAGGGCAGTGGGGTTGTCACCACTCTGTTCCTGGAACCTTGGCCTCTCTGAGTGAAAACCAAGATCCCATTCCTTTTTTCTTTTTTGTCACTGCTTCACTCTGCTAATTCACATTGAGCTTTCAGTCCCTTAAGACCCCAGATCTTCTTCAGACATACTGCTATTTAACCATGTCTCTCCCATCTTGTGCTCAAGGAAGGCTCAGGATGGAGAAAGGACTTAATCAAGGTCACATGAACAGTTATTGACTCCACACAATGGCCTGGAGTATTCTGCCCTGGGTTGTAAGGGAAGAATGTGGAGTTTTTCCATGTTGATGCAATTCATAACCTTGGGCAAAACATTATAATCCTATAACATCCAGAGGTAATTGTTAACCACCTCAGAGACTGGGGCTGCCTGCAAGTGAAAGGGGGCACAGGCTTTTACTTTTAAAGGGTAGGATTTACCTTCACAAAGGCTGCCATTGACAGGGCTGACAGGATGGATGTAAGGGAACCAAGGCTAACTTGTGACTTCAGTGCATAGATAAAAGTTAGGGCTGAATGGGAGGAACTTGTGACTTCAGTGCATAGATAAAAGTTTGAGGACTTTAACTTGGAGATGAGATTTGGGCCAGACTGGAAGCAAGGACAAAGGAGTCACAAGTTGCTGCCTAGGCAGAGTGCAGATAGGGGGAAGGGGCAGAGTTTTAGGCTGGGAAAGGGAAACGTGATTTTACAGACTGGTTTTATAAATTGATGTTACAAAGTTTTACAAATTGTTGTTACAAACATAGATCTCAAGCACCCCATCATTACTGATGTTACAAATTGGTATTACAAATTGATGTTACAAATTGATTTTACAAACATAGATCCCAAGCACCCCATCAGTTTCACAATTAAAGAAAGGTTGAAGTGGCTGTTTGTGTCCCAGCTAGGGCTATTGTGACCTCCACATAGGGCAGCTGCTACCCACTGGTCAAGGATGTGGGTGATAGTATCTGAATGGGTATCTCAATGGTTTCTGGAATGTTTTGGTATGAGGCAGTGGAGTATAATAGGAAGAACCTGGTGATGGAATGAAGTCTTTACTCATCTATGTGACTTTGGGTGATGTCCTTCCAATCTTGGAACCTCATTTTCCTTGTCTGTAAAATGTAGGGTTTGGATTCGGTCTTTGTGGTCCCTTCTATGATCCAATGAGGCTGAATTTTTTCAGTGGTGGGAGGGTGGGAGAGCCATAATACACCCCTTGTGGTGCTGTTGGTCAGTGTAAAGCCAATCAGGAGCAGTTCTCCTGAAGACTGCTGCCATGATTAACTTTAAGAATCTAATAGAGGGGCGGCCAGGTAGCACAGCAAGTAAGAGCACCGGCTCCAGTGTCAGGATGACCTGGAGATCGAATCCCGGGCCCAGACACTTAGCACCCACCCAGAAACACCTGGCCGTGTAACCTTGAGCAAGTTACTTAACCCCAATTGCTTAGGGGCGGCCAGGTGGCTCAGTGAGTAAGAGCACCGGCTCCAGTGTTGGGACGACCTGGATCAAATCTGGGCTCAGATACTCAGCACCACACCCAGAAATAACTGGCCGTGTAACCTTGAGCAAGTTACTTAACCCCAATTGCTTTAAAAAAAAAGAATCTAATAGAATAGTGTAGTGATATCTCTATTTATTCAGCAATAAACTAAAGCAAAACATTCAAGAAACTAAAGCAAAACAAGCAAAACATTCACAACAATATAACATAACAACTTATTACTAAGGTGGCCACATAGTTTTAAACGAAACATATCATTCAGTAAGTCACAATCTCATCAGTCAATACAGAGTAGTCAAGTATATTCTCCTTCCATCTTAACTCGAGGTTGACTTCCAAACCCCACGGCTCCTCTTCCACAAGCTGACCCACTCCCAGCTCTTGGCTGGACTCACACAAAGGCAGCTTTCCACTCCTGTTTCATACTTCAGTTTACTGCTCCACTCCAAGCTCTTTGAAGTTTCTGTTTCTAGTAAGACAGATGAACAGAGCTACAACAATGTTTACAAGAATTGCTGGCACTATCATCTCAATTCACTTTATATCTGACAAAATAACACAAATCAACAGATAAGAATTCTGTCTGAAAAATCAAACACAAATTAACAGTAAAGTCCCAGGACTTCTGTAACAGCAGTAAAGTCCTCTTTTAGGACTTCTGTCTAAAAACAACAGAGAGTGTGCTTTTATCTGACAGAGCAACAGACAGTGCTACAGAGTGCTGACATCACAAGCATTCTCCCTCTTAGTTCTTTCTGCATGGTCCCAGCTCTGCTCGAGCTTTTCTCCACTCTGCTCCTTCCTGTTCCACCCTTGCTGTTCTGATTTTTTGGCAAAATTTTCCCAGCATGGGCTCCATGTGATGGTGTTAGGCCTATTAAGGGCAACACAATGTATATTGTTTCCAACAATGACTTTTGATACAATCAGAGGCTAGACTCAAAGGCACTTGAATAGCTGAAAGAAACAACAAAGTACTACTTTGCTTGCCATTACAGCCCCTTCTGAAGTTTCTTTCTCTGGGGAAAAGTGCCTGGACTGGGGTTGCAACTGCCTACAAGATCATATAGTGATGGAATGTTAGAGCTAATATTTGAACCCATGGTGTCTGATTCTAGATACAGGGCTCTTTTCACATACTCTGAATTGACTTGAATTGATGGAAGGTGTTAAACTCTCCTCTTTCTCCCCTTCCCCAGTTCCTCCCTATCAGATTAGAACAGTAACTGATAATCCCTCCTGCTGATCTCACAAAGTTTTCTCACATGCCCTGGGTCCTCTACATTGCCTCAATCACCATAGGTGGCTCACC
Organism: Petaurus breviceps papuanus; assembly: GCF_028583685.1. Taxonomy (NCBI): domain Eukaryota; kingdom Metazoa; phylum Chordata; class Mammalia; order Diprotodontia; family Petauridae; genus Petaurus; species Petaurus breviceps. Next base: position 63,617 of record NW_027186331.1, read on the forward strand.
CACACTTGTAGATGATTTGGATCCATGACCTTATTTTAACCTCATCCATCCTCCTAAGGTGGCCAGGGCAAGGTTTGCCATCTCTATTTTACAGATGAAGAAATGGAGGCCATAAAGTGACAACTTGGGTGGTCCCAAAGTGAAAAGAGCTGTTTTGGGAAGCAATACCAGGAAAGATTTCAAGTGAAGGTGGCCATTGGTCAGCATATGCTGTGGGGCAGTGGGAAAGCCACAGAGCTGGGAGTAGAGAAGACTGGCTGTGTGGTATACGGTTTAGAGCTCGATTCCCTGTGTGACCTTAAACATGTTATTGCCCTCTCCATATCACTTACACAGAATCCTAGCTTTTCTCCAGGTCTCCTGACCCCCAAGTCCAGATGTATCTCTGCCGAACTTGGCTGTGACCCCTTGGTTGAGGCATGATACACAGATACCCTCCTTGGGTGATACTGCAAACATGACTATTCATCGGAAAGCTACTGTGCTGGGGAATGCCATAAGGGATACAGGGGACTTGCCTTCAGGGTGCTTACAGTCTAATTGGGGGGACAAGGGTCACATAGGTAAGTTTTCCCTCCCCCATTAGACTGTAAGTTCACTGAGGGGGTGTACTGTGTTGTATTCACTGATCAGTACCAAGCACAAAGTCATAGAATCCGAGAACATAGACTGACAGAGTTGGGAGGGTTTTTGAAACATGAAATGTCAAAGCTGAGATTGCCCTTAGAGCAGAGAATCTTAGAGCCATGAAGAGCTTTAGAACAGGAAATTCCAGAGCTGGAAGGGGCCATAGAGCAGGGAATGGCAGAGCTGGGAGGGACCCTAGAACAAGAAATGTCAGAACTGGGAGAGGCCTTAGAGCTGGGAGAGATATATAATGGGTTGTTAGATGTGGGAGGGACCTTAGAACATAGAAAGATGGAGTTGGGAGGGAAATTAGATCATAGAATGTTGATACTTGGAGAGACATTAGACCATGCAACATGGAAAATCTTTACTAGGGACTTTATAGATCAGATGAGAGGCCCAGACAGAGGATGATGCTTTTCTCAAAATTATTCAACAATTTATTTACTTATTACTCAGTGAAGTAGTTGCTGAGGCAAGACCATAAGTCCTATATCTTGGGCACTTGTGATGTTGATGTGGTTGGAGAACAATGAAGGCTGACTTATGGTACCTGTTCTAGCTCAGAGCATGAAACTCACAAGGCAGTGTCGTTGAATAGCTGCAGGAACAGCAATCATCATGGCGGGGTACGGAGAAGAGAAGGGGGATGGGGAAGGGAGGAAAATAATAAAGTGGACACTTATTAGCTGTGTGATCAACCTCTGACAGAAGTTCCTCCCAAACCCAACCCCAGGAGCTTCCTTTGTGTTCTAGGTCTTCGTGGCTTGATGCTGTCTGTCATGATGGCCTCCCTCATGAGCTCCCTCACCTCCATCTTCAATAGTGCCAGTACTCTGTTCACCATGGACATCTACACCAAAATCAGGAAGAAGGCATCTGAGAAGGAACTCATGATTGCTGGAAGGTGAGACTGTGTTCCTCTTGCCTCAGTCATAAATTTAGCAGGTCATAGAGTGTCAGAACCAGGGGGTCCCTTAGAACCAGAATTATCTGAAATGGGAAGGATAGGAAAAAACCAACTGGGAGGGACCTTCGAATCCAGATAGTCTGAGATGGGACGGACTTTGGAAAATGGAATGTCAGAAGCTGGAAGGCCTTTGAGACACAGGATGTCAGAACTAGGAGGTGGGGGAGGATCTTAGGACATAAAATGTCAGAAATTTTGGACCTGAGAGGACCCCAGAATATAGAGTGTTAGAGTTGGGAGAGGTCTTAGATTGAATCTGAAGCCCTTCCTAGTTGGAAAGGACTTTAGAACAATGCTAAGTCATAACCTGGATGGGTTTTAGAATGTTGGAGCTAGGAAGAACCTTAGAACATTGAATGTGTGAGCTGGAAAGGTCCTGAGAACACAGAATGTCAAAACATGGAGGAACTTCCATGCCTAAGAAGGCAGTGAGCTGGAAGAAAGCTTATTCCAAAACTAAAGTTACTATCTTTCCCCCTAAACCCTCCCTATTTCTGAACTTCTCTGTTACTGTAGAGGGTGCCATCATCTGTCCATCCCCCAGGCTCCCTAACTTGGAGATATCCTGGACTCCTTCACCCTCCATACCCATGCTGCTGCCAAGGCCTGCCCATTTCGCCTTTCAGGCTTTGCTCCAATGAGCCCTCCTCCCTCTTCTGACACTGCCCTACTCTGTGCAGGCCCTCACCACCTCACACCTGGACTATTGCAATGGCTACTGGGAGGTCTGCCTGCAGCAAATCTCTCCCCACTCCACTACATCCTCTACTGGTCCCAAAGTGATTTTGCCATCACATAGGTCTGACCATTTCACTCCCACCTCATTCCTCTCCAACTCAGTCAACTCCAGTGACTCCCTTTCATCTCCAGGATCAAACACAAAATCCTGTTTGATATTCAAAACCCTTCCTAACCTGCCCCTTCTCCCTTTCCCGTCTTCTTTACTTCTGTCCATCCAAATCCATTATTTGCTCCAGGGACACTAGCCTCCTGGCAGTTCTCTGAAGAAAACCTTCCCTATTGCCCCTCGGGGCATTTTCGTTGGCATCCCCACATACCTGGAGTGCTCTCTCTCCCTCTTCCTCTGTTTTTCTGCTTCCTTCAGGTGCCCACTACAGGCAAGCAGCCTTTGCCAACCCTCCATTCCAGAGCCCTCCCTCTGTTCGTATTTTCTCTTCCTTATCCCGTCCTTCATTGCTACGTAGTTGTTTGCATGTTTGTGTTGGGAGTTCCTCACTGGCAGTGGTTGTCTTTGGTCTTTCTTTTCATCCCAAGCAGTTAGGACAGTGCCTGTCTAGGCCTAGCAGGTGCTTAATACTTATTTATTGATGTCAAGCAGAACATCGTAAGCCAAGTTTGAAAGGGACATTGAGACTAGGTGTACCCGGACAGACTCACAATAGAGCTCTTCGCATGCCCATGACTCCTATTCTGGCTAGTGGAACATGAGTGTCCCTCCGTGGCTACTTTTGTTACCTCCTTGAACGTTTCCTTTATCTGGAAATCTTCAAGCTTCTACTTTCAACTTCAGGGCTTAGGCCAGGTCATACAATGCTAGAAGAAAAAAAGGAACCTAGGAATCAACCATCCATCAATCACCCCAACCTCATTTTGCAGATGAGAAGACTGAGACCCAGAGAGGTAAGGTTTCCAGGTCACATGATAATTTAGTGGCAAAGTCAGGCCTTTAGCCCAAGTTCATAGGGCTCACTGGGTCTAGAGTTAGAGAGAATCTTCAAGAACATGAGGTCATAGAGTAAAAATGTTAGATTTGGAAGGGTCCTTGGAGACAAGGTCGGGCATTCCTCTCATTTTCCATATAAAGAAACTGAAACCTGAGAGCTTTTTGTGACCTGCCCAGGACTTCATGCCTAGTAGGTGTCATAGTTAGGACTCACACAAGTCTTCAGACTCATGTCTATTTCTCCCACAACATGTTCAAATGTCTCTTTTACAAGTGAGGAAATGGAAACTCTGAGAGAAGAAATCACTTGCCAAAGGTCACCCATCTACCTCCCAAGGTTGTTGTGAGGATCAAATGAAATAATGATTGCAGAACACTTAGCACTGGCACACAGAAAACATCATACAGAGAAATATGTGTGTTTTTGTTAATTATTATTATTAGACTACACTGCCAGTTTCATTCCCCCCAGCCCTGTACCCACTGCCCCATAATGTCCTTTTTATCCCTTATTTTTTTCTTTTTGGAGGGCAATAGGGGTTAAGAGATTTGCCCAAGGTCACATGGCTAGTTTTGTGTTGAGTGTCTGAGGCAGGATTTGAACTCAGGTCCTCCTGACTCTAGGGCCAGTGCTTTGTATTCCATTTAATAGAATTCTAGGGCTTAGGTGTTGGAAAGGAACTGATAAACCTTCTAGGCCAACCCAAGAATCCCTGTCCTCGTATAATATCCCCAGCAAGTGATCATCCAGTGCTTGCTAGAAGACCTCTGTTGATGGGGAAATCCCTACATCCTGAGGCAGTTCATTCCTTCAATTACTTTTTTTTTAAAGTTGTATTGCTTTCTTAATTTCCATTTGTGCCCTTCATCCCTTCCTTTCCCAAAGAGCTATCTCTAAAAAATTAAAATAGAAGGAACAAAAAGCATTTCTGCAAAGCCAAAACCAAACATCAACCAGGATTGGTGGTGCATACAATGTCCCACACTCATAGTGTCACATCTGCAAAGAAGGGAGGGTACGTGCATTTTCTCATTCCTTTTCCAGGACCAAACATGGTCATTACAATCGCGTGACTTTCGGCTTCAGATTCTTCCCCATGTCCCATTTCTATTGTCATACTGATTGTGTAAATTACTGACTTTACACAGCCCTCCATCACTCAAATCAAACTCAATTGCAAGTCATGTCATCATCTTCCTGATGCCATGGTCCTCTTCGAGAATGAAGGACAAACCACACAAACATCTGTTCAAATAAGTTTTATTATGTTTCATGCTTTTTTGTATCCAGCATTTTTTATGCTACCATAATATTCCATTCATTCATGTACTGAAATTTATTTAGTCATTCGCTAATCAAAGGGCGTATCCTTTGCTTTCAGTTCTTTATTGACACAGAAAGTACCGCTATGAATATACTGGTTTCCATGGGACCTCTCTTTCTATCTTTGATTTTCTTGAAGTAAATGTTTAATCGTGGGAGCTCTGCCACTTCTACTTTCTGGGCCTCAGTTTATCCATCTGTAAAATGAGGGAGCTGTACTAGATGATAACAGGAGAGGTACAAAAGCATGAGGCCAAGAGCTCCCTCTGTGAAGGTTAATAGTTAATTGACTTAAGATTCTGTGCTTTGACTATACAGGAAAGCAATGCCTGGGACTGGGTTCCTGCTAGAAAACGTGGCTATTGGGGAAAGTCAAACACATTTTCATTTACCATTGGCATAGATGTGTTGCACAAAGGCAGAACATTCCATTCAAAACAAATGATTAGCCTTGGGAATAGAGAGGAAAGCAGGCTGCTAATTCGGGGACTTGCTCATTCTTCTCTGCTGCCTATGTCAGGAACCTTTGTGCCTTTGGATACTTGTATGTGTCTTGATCACTCCATTAAGTGGATTCCACCTCCTGACTTGTGTGGGCTGGTTTCCTTCGCAGGTTGTTCATCCTGGCACTAATTGGCATCAGCATTGCCTGGGTCCCTATCGTGCAGTCGGCTCAGAGTGGGCAGCTCTTTGACTACATCCAGTCGATCACCAGTTACCTGGGGCCACCCATCGCGGCTGTTTTCTTGCTCGCCATTTTCTGCAAGAGAGTCAATGAGCCGGTGTGTATAAGCCTTGGAGAAATGTCATTATACTCAGAAATTTAAGACTTCTTCCCCTGAAGCAGAATCTCTTCTAATGCCAATGGGCTTTGTTTATCAAAACTGTGACCTTCCCCAGAACTCTTAGCTATAGGCAGCAGTAAAGGACTAAGAAGCAAGACTCTTAGAGACTGTAAGTGAACCAATGAAAGTCAGGGACTGGGCATTGTGTAAGGAAAGAGGCACAGACCTGAGCTCCTGTCTTGGCTCTGTTATTTAATAGCTACACGATCTTGGCCAAAGTAGTTTCTCTCTTGGCCTCAGTTTCCTCATCTGCAAAATCAGGGAGTTGTACAAGATTATCCCTGATGTCTCCTTCAGTTCTAAAATTCTATGATTCTATAAACCTCTTTGTGTGCAGTTGAGTGCCTTACCCTCAGTTGGCACTCAGCAAATACCCTAAAACTGATTTTAATAGTATCATATCCCTTGGTGAGCTTGTAAGAGCCAGTTACAAATATCTATGAAAGTCCAATAAAAGGGGGGTACCAGAATGACTTCAATCGGTACTTAGGGCAAAGAAGTGTTGAGTGAGCCCAGTTATACCTTTCTTTCCATGTTAGGTGCTGGGAGAGTGTATCAAAAAGCACCCTAGCATGCTCAGGATGGCTGCTAGAACAGGTTCTTTGATCTGCTTTTCTAAAGGAAAACAACTCAAAAGGGGTTAACAATCTAACTTTAATCAAACAGATATACATATATATATATGTGTGTGTGTGTGTGTATGTATGTATGTATACACACATAATTCACTTAGTTCAGGGGAAAAAGTCAGCACCCTGAAATTCAGAAAATATGAACAGAAATTAGAAGCAGACAAAATAAAGACAGAGAAAACAACACAATCTAATGGATCAACAGACAGGGCTTCTAACTGTCTGACCATTACATAATGCAGTGTTAGTTACCAGAGAGAGAAACACTAATATCTGGGTTTTGAAAGCCAAGGGTCTCAACGGTTGCCCAGAGTCTCATCTGGCCAAATCACACAACTGTTCCCATAAGTGAACAGCAAAACAAAACCTCGCCTTAGGGTATATGTGTGTGCGTGTGTGTGTGTGTGTGTGTGTATCCTTCTCCAGAGTCAGAGAACATCACAACCTTTGTGACCCACTGCCTAATTACAAAGTAATGAAAGATATGTGCCTTCCTGAAAAACAAGCCTCCCCTAAACTAGCTTCTCTTGTTGGGATTCAAGGGAGGCCCATTAAGGGGCAGGGAAAATCTTCAAAGTCTCTTACCATTACAGAGACACAAGGGAAGTCTAAAGCATCATTTCTACTTAGTCTCGTGGAAATAAGACTTGAGGAGTCTTGAGAATACAATCTTGAGGAAATAAGACATATACATAAAAGCAGTATTCTATGTAATAGCAAGAATATGTCTTTAAGATTTCAAAAGCACAATGTCATAACAAGGCAGTATACTTAATGGAACCTGTAAATTATAGACCCATGGACTTAACTTTTATTCCTAACAAAGTTCTACTTTGGGTTGTTATAAGGATGCTTAGTGAATATTGAGAAAATCAAGCAGTGGTCACAAAGAGTCAGCATAGCTTCACCAAGAATAGGGTATGCTAAAATCATCCGATTTCCATTTTTGACAATGTAACTACACTGACATAAACACAGACACCAGTAAAAAACAAAACAATTAGACTTGAATCAGGAGAATGCTGTAGATATGGTTTAACTAGATTTTAATAAAGTGTCTACCAAAATCCTTCCCATCATTTTTTTTGTGGGAAATATGGAGAGACATGGGCCAGACAAGATTACAATTAATAATGGTCAGAGGAAGAGAGTAGTCATTAACAATTTAGTGTCAACTCAAAAGGTGATCTCCATTGGAGTGTCCCAAGGATCTGTGCTTGCTCCTGTATTTTTAAACATCTTTGTTAGTGATTACATAAGTGATCAGATGATTTGCTTATCAAATGTGAGATGTATGAGTAATATAAAGTGGGGATGGACAGATAACAAGTTAGAGTCAGGATTCACAAAGGGTTTGACCACTAGAACTTTGGGCCACACCTAATAAGATGAAATTTCACAGGGATAAAGTCAAAGCATGCAGCAGAATCAATACATCAATTTCCCCACATACAGCTTAGGGTAGATTTAGACATTTGTCTGACCCCCCTCCCCCAACATCTGTGGGTTTAATGTACTTCAGGCTCAATACAAGTCAGTGTGTGATTTGGCAGCTCCTTCGTTAATGCATTAACAACATGAAATGGGGCCCAGGTCCCAGGAATAAGGAAGTTATGGCCCCACTGTATCTTGTCCTGATCAGGTTGTATCTGCTAAGTCCTGGGGACCATATTTTAGGAAAAACTTGGATAAGACAAAGAGAGTATAGAGGGTAACCTAGATGTTAACGGTCTCCTAGATCACCCCACATGACCATCAGTTGAAGGAAATGGAGCTGCAGAGCCTGAAAAGAAACAAGGGAAACATTTGTTTTGAGTCATTTTTCAGTTGTGTCTGACTCTTTGTGACCCCATTTAGGGTTTTCTGGGCAAAAATACTGCAGTGGTTTACTGTTTCCTTCTTCAGCTCATTTTACGGATGAGGAACTGAGGCAAACAGGTTTGTTACTTGCCCAGGGTCCCACAGCTAATATGTGTCTGAGGTCAGATTTGAACTCACAAAGAGTCTTCCTGACTCCAGGCCCAACAATCTGTCCACTGTACCTCTCCAGAGGAGACATAGTTGTCTTTAAATACTTGAAGGGATGCTAAATGTATAAGGGATTAGATTCATTGTGCATAACCTCAGAGGCAGAAGTAGGTAGGAACAATGGATGGATGGATGGATGTTGCATAGACCAGTTTAAGTTGGATGTAAGAAAAAACAACTTTCTAAAAATAATATATAAAAAAATCAAATGGGCTGCTTTGGGAGACTGGAATTCTCCTCAGCAAAGAGTTTCAAGCAAACGCTGGACCAGGAATGGTGAAGTTGTGGCCTCGTAGTCACATGTGGCCTTCTAGGTCCTTGGGTGCAGCCTTTTGATTGCATTCAAGTGTTACAGAACAAATCCTTTTATTCAGGGGCTTTGTTCTATGAAGTTTAGATTCAGTCAAATGACCACACTTGAGGACCCAGAAGACCACATGTGACCTCAAGGCCTCAGTTTCCCCACCCTTAGCTGGAACATCCCTCATCAGGGATAGGTTAGGAGAGATTCTCAGCTAGTTTCCTCTTGCTCTGAAATTTTGTGATGACAAATCACATATAAATAAGGTAACTAAACATTTCAGGAGGTTGGGTGACTTCTCTAGGGTCACCTGACTAGTTCATTTCAGAGTTAGCACTTGAGACTAGGTCTTCTTCACCCAAGACCACCATCACACCTATAACTTCATTTATACTACTGTAAGACATACTTTGTTTCTTTTCCCCCAAGAAGTTTTCCATTTCATTAAGGATACAAGATAAATATATATCACAAAAAGTGAAGTAGATAGTAAAGTGTCATTATTTCCATTTTACAGATGAGGAAATCTAGGCCCAGAGTGGTTCCATGACTTGGCTGAAGGCAGAATTCAAATCTGTCTTTTGGCCTCAAGTCCAGTGCTTTATTCATGTCATCAAGCTACATCCTCAACTCAGAAACACGGCTGACTGGCAGAAGCGTCTACCTTCACAGTTCACATGGCTTCTCTGTCCTTCTTTTGCAGGGTGCCTTTTGGGGCTTGGTTGTGGGACTCCTGATTGGACTGTCTCGAATGATTACGGAGTTTGCCTATGGAACAGGCAGCTGTATGGAGCCCAGCGACTGTCCTACAATAATTTGTGGTGTCCATTACCTCTACTTTGCCATCATCCTCTTTGTTGTGTCAATCATCATCATTTTAACCGTCTCTCTCTTGACGAAGCCCATCCCAGATGTGCATGTATGTATTATCACGTTTCTGTGAGTCTTCCATTGAGAGTTGCCCTCTTGTTTTTTGTTTTGCTTCAGAGATCTGAGGAATCCATAAGAAACCTATGATCTTATTGTCAGATCCCCAGTGAATTCTTAACCTTACTGTCAGATCCCTAAAGGTGAAGCCTCAGTTTCCTGATTGTGAAACTTGAGCTCCATTTAGAGTGTCAGCGGATGACCTGATCATCCATGATCCTGGGACAGCCCAATTCTACTTGATTTTTAAAAATACACTTTTTATTTATATCTTTTATTTTATATCACCTAAATCTCCTTCCTCCCCCATATTACTCTTCCTCCTCTCCCAGAGAGCCATTCAATATATCCAAGCATTTTTTCAAGGAAAAAAAGAAAGAGAAAGAGGGAAAAAATGAGCCAACTCAATCAACACTTTGGAAAATCTGACAACATATGTAGCGTTATCCTCCCATACATTTTACATTTCTGCAAAGGAGTAGGGGATGTCTTCCCATCTCTCTTCTTTGAGGTCGGACTTGTTCTTATTAATTTGTCAACAGTCATTTTTGATCTATTCAGCTTTTAAAGGAATGGCCAAGTGTGGATGACTTATAGTCTTCCTCATTGAAGGGAGCACCTACATGATGAGATCCTACAACTTTTGGAGAGTTGGAGCAAGACCTTAAACACACTCTGTCTGATTCTTTGCCCTGGCTTAATTCAGTTTACCAAATATTGACTAAATACATCTGTGCGAGACATGGACCTAGGCACTGGGGATGTAGAGACAAAAACTAACATCCCTCATCCTCAAAGTTTTCACATTCTGCAGGCGATACACCACATGTACACAGATCAGTAAATACACAGTGATTTCAGGAGGTAGAAGGCATTAACCAAACACCCAGGCTCCTGAGAACATTGGTGAGATGAATGGGACAGAGTCTCACTTCAAGCAATGCAGTCAGACAGGGCTCTGAAAAATCTTATCATAGATTTAGCCCTTCACCAAAAATTGATTACAAGCCCAGGCTACCCAGATATCATACCAACATTCAAGCAGATCAGTTGGGAACTGTAGTGGATAGAGTTCTTGACTTGGTGTCAGACATTTCGTAGCTATATGACCCTGGGGAAATTATTTAACCTCTTTTGGGCCTCAGTTTCTTTATCTGAAAAAAAAAGGTGATGATAATGATACCTACCTCCCTGGTTGGAGGATATGCCTTGTTCCCAATTATTCATCATTAGAAATAGTGCTGCTATACATATTTTTGTACCTATAAATATTTCCTTCCTGTCATTGATTTCCTTGAGAGTATAAATCCAGCAGTTGGGTCACTGCATCAAAGTGTAAGAACTATTTGGTAATTTTTTGGTATAATTTCATTTACCCCCTCTTAATTGGATCTGTGATTTCACTGGCATAGGGAAATTTCAGTGAGGAAACTCCACCTACCAATGCAGATGGACACCTGCTCTGTAAATTACAGTCTTAGAGAGTTTTCTATAGCTCCTAAGAAGTTAAACAACTTTCTAGAGTAACATTGTAGCTTGTTTCAGAGACAGTTCTCGAAACTGAGTCTTTCTGAGGTCATCTCTCTAACCACTGTGTCATGCTGCCTCTCCACATTGCTTTTTTGGGGGGATAGGGCAGGGTAATTGGGATTAAGTGACTTGCCCAAGATCACATGGCTAGTAAGTGTGTCAAGTGTCTGAGGCTGGATTCAAATTCAGGTCCTCCTGACTCCAGGGTCAGAGCTCTATTCACTTTGCCACCTAGCTGTCCCTCCACATTGCTTTCTAAAAACAGCTGGATCAGTTCACAGTCAACGGTGAATCAATGTGCCTTATCCCCTGGTCTAGCTGGCGCTAAATTCCCCCACTCAGAAAGATCTCTCCTTCACGGGGATCTGATATATCCCTTCTGGGACTTGTAGGCAGTCCAACTGGCATGTCCTCAGCTGCGCAGCCAGCAGCTTTGTTTGTTTTCCTTGACTGATCTGCTTCCGTTTTCCCATCCCCTGCAGCTTTACCGCCTGTGTTGGAGTTTGAGGGACAGCAAGGAAGAACGTATCGATCTGGATGCAGGTGATGAGAAGGAAGTCCCAGAGGATTCTGAAGACAAGTTGGAAATAGGTGAGTTAGGACTCCAGTCCGTTTCATAGAACTCCAATTATTTCTCCCTACAGCGATAGTGAGACCAGACTTTCTGTGTGGTTCAGGCTGGATTGGAATGTGGGGCCAGAATCAGAGCCGAGGTCGAATCAAAAACATGTTGCTAGAGCTATGCAGTCACAGTCCTTCCCACCCTCCTTATATTTTTTAAGTTAAGAAGAGGGGCCTGGATTCTAGCCCCATTGACTGCTGTATATTCTGCCATGTTCCTGCTAAAATTGTTCCTCACCCATGGGCCTCAGGTTTCTCCTCTGTGAAATGAGTTTGGATAATATGGTCTTTTAGTGTATCAGAAAGAACCTTGGATTAGGAGTTGGAGGACTAGACTTGAGCTTACTACTTTTGTGACTTCATCTCTTTGGGTCTCAACTTCCTCATATGTAAAACTATCAGGGGCCAAGGGGTTTCCTTTCCATGCTGAAACCTATGAGCCTATAGCCGTTCCCGTTCCCTTGCAATATTCAATGCTTATGAAGGCCAGAGGATGCTGGAATGTCTTTAGGAACTGTCCATGGTTCTGAATCTAGACACATGGTGCTCCAAAGCAGCCTAGTAGCCTTCAGCAATTCTGTCTTAGTGGTAAAAGAGCCTGTCGACTGCTTTGCTTGCTTCCATGGCTACTGATAAATATTATCCTCACAATGGAGGGGAGGAATGAAAGTTACTGATGCATTTAGGCCCAGATATATTAAAGTATGAACTATAATATAAAGCACCTGTTCCTAGATATGAGTGCTACTAGCCATGCATTACTGGACTATATGTAAAATAAATCAATAAATGATAAAATTATTACCATTCATGATTAATGCATTTTAATTTACTTGTTGAATTATTTATTTAGTACTATTTCTCAATTACTTGTAAAACATTGAGTTCCAAATTCTCTCCCTCCCTCTTTCCTCTCCTTCCTCATTAAGAAAGCAATTTGATATAAGTTATACATGTGCAATCATACAAAGCATATTTCCATATTAGTCATGTTGTGAAAGAAAACAAACAGAAACCCCACCAAGGAAAATGAAGTAAAAAAGTATCCTTCGATCTGTATTCAGGCTCCATCAGTTCTTTCTCTGCATGTAGATAGCATTTCCCCTCCTAAGTCCCTAGTAATTGTCCTGGATCATTGTATTGCTGAGAATAGCTAAGTCATCCACAGCTGATCATAGTACAATATTGCTGTTTCTTTGTATGATGTTATCTTGTCTCCGCTAACTTCACTTTTCATTAGTTCATATAAGTCCAGGTTTTTCAGAAACCATTCTGCTCATCACTTATTATAACACAATAGTATTCCATCACAATTGTATACCACAACTTCTGCAGCCATTTCCCAATCAATGGGCATCCCCTCAATTCCCAATTCTTTGCCACTACAAAAAGAGCAGCTATATTTTTGTACATGTAGGTTTTTTTCCTTTCTGATTTTATTTCACGGACAGCTTTCCAGGCACCTCCAAGCATTCTCCAGGATTTACAGCCAATTTAGCCAACATTTCACAAAGTAATTGAAGAAATCCTAGGCTCACAGGTTTCGGTGTTGAAGGGAGCTTTTGGGACCCTCTAGTTTGGGGAGGATTCTCCAAATCTAGCCACCTCATTCTCTCCAGCTTGCAAGGAACTTTCAGAGCTTTTATTCCATTATAATAGTCATTGAGAGCTCACCTTCAGGTCCCAGTGTATTACACTTGCAAGGAATTGGTGGAGGAATAAAGAAGTCATCAGCACTAACTTCTATGGGATAATTAGGGCATAAAGCGTTAGCCTTGGCATCAGGACAACCTATGTTCAACTATGTTCAACAACCTATGCCTCAGCTTCATGCTGGTAATGTGTGTGACCTTTGGTAAGTCACAACATCTCCATGTCCTGGAAAATTTTCTAAGGCCCTAAGTTGCAGGACAGGCTGCTAAATATTCATTGGTAAAGGGCATTTCCTCACTGGGGGTTCACTATATGAATGAAATCATGCATCTGGAAACAAAGAGAAAAAGCCCTAAAACATTCACAAAGTTGTTTATGGCTGCAAATACTATATCACATGAGTGATTGAATTGGAATCAAGAGAACTGGTTTCAAATCCTGCCTCTCCCTTTTAGCAGATGTGTCACTGTGAGTGATTTGAACCTCAGTTTTCCCATTTGCAAAGTGGGAATAATAATACTTCACCAATTTACTGTTGCGAAAAACATATGTAGACTGCTTGGAAAATCTTAAATCTAAAAATTATTATTATTTTCTAATTACAACAAATGTAAGTATCATTCCCCATACTGGAACCCAAGGATCCTGGCCCCAAGACTCAGGTTTTTTCCACTCTTCTTTGCTGATCCTACTGCTGACAAGTTGGACAATTCTTTAAAATATTTTATATCATTGCTATTTCTGTAAACAAGTATGGAGAAAGTCATCCTTGGGACAGCTGATAGGCACAGTGGAAGCTGCCCTCTTAATAGGAGACTGTCTATCTTTTTGCTGCTTTCAGGTTCCCCCACCCCCTAAGTCCCATAACTCTCTTGTGCTTCTTTGACACAGAAACCCCTCAAAAGAATAAGAGCTGCTTGAGGAAGACCTATGACATGTTCTGTGGACTGGAGCAGCAGCAGGGGCCCAAGCTGACCAAGGAGGAGGAGGCTGCCCTCAAGATGAAGATGACAGACACATCAGAGAAGCCTTTGTGGAGAACTATTGTCAACATCAATGGCGTCATCCTTCTGGCTGTGGCTGTCTTCTGTCATGCATACTTTGCATAGATTCAGCTGGCTCTCTGCTGCAAATCAGGTTCCTGAAGGCCAGCCTCTCATCCTTTCTCACCACTGGATTCCATGCTGCAATGTCATGGGAGAGAGGAATACAGTTGTAAACTATAACTAAGAATATGAGTGTACATATGTGTAATTAGATCCTATGCAAATGAAAAAAATTCTCATTGTTAAATTATGTTTGAAGCAAAGTAAATCAAAATGTATATACTAAAGCTTCCTAAAGCAAGGGGAAAAGGCCAGTTTAGTTTCCCTAGGGATTAAGCACTTACCATTGCGCTAGGTACTGGGAAGATGAAGATAAAAATGAAACAGTCACTGAGGATGTGCAGATCTAGAGACTTTGACTTCCATGAGACTGGCTGTATTTTGGCTCGGAATCAGAGAAAGCATGTATGATAATTGTTAGAAGAGTTGGGGCAGTTGGTGATCCTGAGATTCAGAATCCAGATGTATAGGTTGGAGTCCTGGTTCTTCACTTACTTTCTGGTTTCCCCTGAACAAGTTCCTTCCCTCTCTGAGCCTTAATTTCCCCATCTGTAAAATGAGGGCACTGGAGTAGTGTCTTTCCAAGGACACCCCTATCAATTAGAGCTTATCCCAAAATAAAATGGGTTACCTTTGGAACTGATAAGTTGCTGGATATAATATATAATATAATGTAATAATATCCTTGGAGATATTCTAGCAAGGGAGGGATATCCACTTGGTAGTCATACTATTATGGAAATCCCTTTCTCACAAGGGTTGGATTAAGTAGTCACTGAGGCTTCTTCAACCTTTTTAATTCTCTGATTCTTTGACTGCATGGTCTCTGAAGGTTCCTTCCATTTCTAACACAAGAGACAGTCTAGTACAAAGGAAAGAGCATGACTTAAATTCCTCCTGTGGCACTGCCTAGCTATGTGAAGCCCCTTTCTTACTGTTTTCTTTGTCAAGTACCTTTCACACTTGTCACATGCTTTGGAAGGATTGTATATCTGTTGTGCATGAAATAAAATGTTTTTGACCATTTTTGAACTTGGTTCACTGAGTGCATCAGCAAAACGTGTAACAGAACTGGAACCTTTAGTCACAAGAATCCCTTTTGAGAGAATAGCAAGTATATTAAGTGTTGGAGTGAGAATCAGGAAGAGTCATGTTAGTCTTCTGCCTCTGACACTTGGTAGCTATGTGACCATAAGCAAATCATTTAACCTTTATGAATGTCAGTTTTCTCCTCTGTAAAACTGGTATAATAATACCCCTTATGCGCCTCTGTAGGATGGAGAGGTCACAAATAGTCTGTGTGAGTGAAGGCCAATTTCAACTATGGAAGCTGCCCACATGCAAAGTTTGTATCCTCATTTAATTAACCTCAAGTAGCGATTCCCTTTGATATCTCTTTCCCACAACATGAAGAAAAAGAAACTCTTTGCTTCACCTTAGTATTTATCCCAAATTACAGCTTATTCTAGTTTTAGGGTGAGGAGCAAGAGAAAAACAGAATTCCAGGGATCTATGGGAATCTTCCTGGGATAATCTCTCAATAGGTGATCACCTCCTTACATGAGGAATATTCAGTGCTGGCTTACAGGTCAGCTCTTCTTATAGACCTAGGCTGGCTCAGCTTGAAGAATGATGAACTGGGGAGTTTGCACAGTAGGGTAGCAATGACTACATTGGTGGAAATGAGAAAGGAACACATTCTTCATGGTGACTGGCACACCATAGATGCTTTTTTTTTTAGATTTTTTTGTCTTAATTTATTTACTTTTAGTTTACAAGTTCAGTTCCACAATCCCTTGAGTTTCAAATTATCTACTCCCTCCCTCCTCCCCCTCATGGTGGCATGCAAACAAATATAGTATCTGCAAATATTTTCACATTAGACAATAGTCAGGTTGTAAAGAAAGATTGTAACCGATGGAATGAACAATGGGAAATAGGAAACAAAACCAAACAAGAAAAAGAAAGAGAGCAGGTAGTTTGCTTCAGTTTGTACTCAAACTCTGTTCTTTCTAGTTCTTTCCCTGAATGTAGACATCTCCTTCCATTGTGAGTATTTTGGAGTTGTCTTACAACCTTGTATTGCTGAGAAAAGTCCAGTCTATCAAAGTTGGTCATCACACATAAATTGTGCCTGTAATTGTGTACAAATTTCTCCTGTTTCTGCTCTTCTCACTCAGCATCAGACCATAGATATTTAATAAAATATTTTATGTTGACTGATTCTTGGAATCCACTAGATAGAAGGTGGAATACCATTCATTTGATTCATAAACATTTATCAAAATTCTAAATATTTTGCTATACTTATCTGTAAATTTTAAAACATGAATTTCCATATAATGAAGTACGTCTGCACTTGGCAAATGGGACCAGGAAAAGACTTATTGGATAACTTCGTCATTCTCACAGGATAGTGTAATCAGTATTTTACAGCCAATTCCTTAGGTTTCCCCTCTCCACAAATCTGACAGATAAACTATTCCTTGCTTTCCCAGATTACTTACAGTATCATCCTTTATACCTAGATCATGCACCCATTTAGACTAAATTTTTGTATACAGTGTTAGATAATGGTCTATACCCAATTTCTGCCATACTATATTGCAGTTTTCCCAGCAGTTTTTGTCAAATAGTGAGTTCTTATCCCCAGACTGGAGTCTTTGGTTTTATCAAAGAGTAGATGATTATAGTCATTGACTGCTGAGTCTCATGTACCCAATCTATTCCATTGACCCACTGCTGTATTCCTTAGCCAGTACCAAGTAGTTTTGAGGACTGCTGCTTTATAGTAGAGATTAAAATCTAGTATAGCTAGTCCACCTTCCCTAGCATTTCTTTTCATTAATTCCCTTGATATTCTGAACCATTTGTTCTTCCAAATGAATTTTGTTACTATTTTTTCTAGGTCTATAAAGTAATTTTTTTGGTAAATTGATTGGTATGGCACTAAATATGTACTTTAATTTAGGTAAAATTGTCATTTTTATTATATTAGCTCGACCCAGCCATGAGCAAATGATGTTTTTCCAATTAGTTAGATCTGACTTTATTTGTGTGAAAAGTGTTTTGTAGTTGTGTTCCTACAGGTCCTGGGTTTGTTTTAGCAGGTAAATTCCCAAATATTTTATAGTGTCTACAGTAACTTTAAATGGAATTTCTCTTTCTATCTCTTCCTGTTGAATTTCATTAGAAATATACAGGAATGCCAAGGATTTATGTGGGTGAATTTATATCCTGCAACTTTGCCAAATTTATTTATTGTCTCAAGAAGTTTTTTTACTTGATTCTTTAAGATTCTCTAAGTATATCATCATATCATCTGCAAAGCGTGATAGCTTGGTCTCTTCTTTGCCTAATTTGATTCCTTTTCTCTTCTCTAATTGCTACTGCTAACATTTTTAGTACCAGATTAAATAAGAGGGGTGATAGTGGACACCTTTGTTTCACCCCTGATCTTACTGGAAATGCTTCTAACTTATCCCCATTACATGTAATACTTGCCGATGGCTTTAAATAGATGCTACTTATTATTTTATTATTTTAAGGAAGGCTCCACTTATTTCTATACTTTCTACTGTTTTTAATAGGAATAGATGTTGTACTTTGTCAAAAGGCTTTTCTGCATCTATTGAGATAATCATGTGGTTTCTGCTAGTTTTACTGTTGATAATTACACTGATGGTTTTCCTAATATTAAACCATCCTTGCATTCCTGGAATAAATCCTACCTGATCAAAGTGTATTATTCTTGTGATAAGTTGCTGTAGTCTTTTAGCTAATATTTTATTTAAAATTTTCGCATCTATAGTCATGAGTGAAATTGGTCTATAATTTTCTTTTTCCATTTAATCTCTTTCTGCTTTAGGTATCAGTACCATGTTTGTGTCATAAAAAGAATTTGGTATGACTCCTTCTTCACTAATTTTCCCAAATAGTTTGCAGAGTATTGGAATCAATTTTTCTTTAAATGTTTGATAGAATTTGCTAGTAAGTCCATCTGGCCTGGAGATTTTTTCCTAGGGAGTTCACTCATGGCTTGTTAAATTTCTTTTTCTGAGATGGGGTTATTTAAGTAATTTACTTCCTCTTCAGTTAATCTGGGCAGCTTATATTTTTGTAAATATTCATCCATTTCAGTAAGATTGGCAAATTTGTGTGCATATAATTTGGCAAAATAATTCCTAATTGTTGTTTTAATTTCCTCTTCATTGGAGTTTGATTCACCCTTTCCTTTTTTTTTTTACTTTATTAATTTGTTTGTTTATTTTAGTTTACAAGATTCAATTCCACAATTCCTCGAGTTTCAAATTTTCTCTCCCTCCCTCTCCCCCCCCCCATGTCAGTATACAATCAAGTATAGGATCTGCAAATACTTTCACATTAGACATTAGTCAGGTTATAAGGACGGATTGTATCAGATGGAATGAAAAATGGTAAAGAGGAAACAAAACCAAACAAGAAAAAGAAAAAGATCAGCTAGTTTGCTTCAATCTGGATTCATATTCAGTTCTTTCTAGTTCTTTCTAAGGATGTAGACATGTCTCTCCATCATGAGTCTTTTGGGATTTATTTATATCACTGCATTGCTGAGAAGTGTCCAGTCTATGAAAGTTGGTCATCACACATACGTTGTGTCTATAATTGTATACAAATTTCTTATGGCTCTACTCTTCTCACTCAGCATCAGTTTGTATAAGCCTCTCCAGGTAAATATGAAGTCCATCTGCTCCTCGTTTCTTATAACACAATGGTATTCCATTACGTGCATATAATACAACTTGTTCAGCCATTCCCCAATTGATGGGCACCCCCTTAATTTCCAATTCTTTGCTACCACAAAAAGAGCTGCTATAAATATTTTTGTACATATGGGTCTATCTCCCACTTCTATGATCTCTTTGGGATATAACCCTAGAAGTGGTATTGCTGGGTCAAAGGGTACAAAATTATTTATAACCCTTGGGGCATAATTCTAGATTGCTCTCCAGAAAGGTTGGATCTGTTCACAACTCCACCAACAATGCATTAGTGTTCCAATTTGCCCACATTCTCTCCAGCATTTGTCATTTTCCTGTTTTGTCATCTTAGTCAATCTGATTGGTGAGATGTGGTACCTCAGAGTTGTTTTGATTTGCATTTCTCTAACTAATAGTGATTTACAGCAGTTTTTTCATATGCTTATAGATAACTTTAATTTCTTCCTCTGAAAACTGCCTGTTCATATCCTTTGACCATTTATCAATTGGATACTCACTTGTATTCTTATAGATTGGCTCAATTCTCTGTATATTTTAGAAATGAGTCCTTTATCAGAGACATAGGTTGTAAAAATTCTTTCCAATTTCCCACTTCCCTCTTAATCTTGGTCACATTGGCTGTGTTTGTGCAGAAGCTTTTCAATTTAATGTAATCAAAATTATCCATTTTGCATTTTATATTGCTAATTCTTGTTTGGTCATAAAGTCTTCCCATCTTCACAAATCTGACCGGTAAACTATTCCTTGCTTTCCAAGATTGCTTACAATATCAACCTTTATACCTAGATCATGCACCCGTTTAGACTTGACTTTGGTATATGGTGCTATATAATGGTCTATGCCCAATTTCTGCCATACTATATTCCAGTTTTCCCAGCAGTTTTTGTCAAATAGTGAGTTCTTATCCCAAAAACTGGGGTCTTTGGGTTTATCAAACAATAGATTACTATAATCATTGACTGCTGAGTCTCATGTGCCCAATCTATTCCATTGAACCACTACTCTATTCCTCAGCCAGTACCAAGTAGTTTTGATGACTGCTGCTTTATAATACAGATTGAAATCTGGTATAGCTAGTCCACCTTCCCTAGCATTTCTTTTCATTAATTCCCTTGATATTCTGGACCGTTTGTTCTTCCAAATGAATTTTGTTACTATTTTTTTCTAGCTCTAGAAAGTAGTTTTTTTGGTTAATTAATTGGTATGTCACTAAATATATAATTTAATTTAGTCAAAATTGTTATTTTTATTATATCAGCTCGACACAGTCACAAGCAATTGTTATTTTTCCCTTTAGTTAGATCTGACTTTATTTGTGCGAAAAGTGTTCTGTAGTTGTGTTCCTACAGGTCCTGGTAGATTAGCAGGTAGATTCCCAAATATTTTATAGTGTCTACAGTAACTTTAAATGGAATTTCTCTTTCTATCTCTTGCTGTTGAATTTCATTAGAAATATACAGGAATGCCAAGGATTTATGTGGGTGTATTTTATATCCTGCAACTTTGCCAAATTTATTTATTGTCTCAAGTAGTTTTTTACTTGATTCTTTAGAATTCTCTAAGTATATCATATCATCTGCAAAGAGTGATAGCTTGGTCTCTTCTTTGCCTAATTTGATTCCTTTGATTTCTTTTTCTTCTCTAATTGCTACTGCTAACATTTCTAGTAACAGATTGAATAAGAGGGGGTGATAGTGGACACCCTTATTTCACCCCTGTTCTTGTTGGAAATGCTTCTAGCTTATCCCCATTTCATATAATACTTGCTGATGGTTTTAAATAGATGCTACCTATTATTTTAAGGAAGGCTCCATTTATTCCTATACTTTCTAGTGTTTTTAATAGGAATAGATGTTGTATTTTGTCAAAAGCCTTTTCTGCATCTATTGAGATAATCATGTGGTTTCTGCTAGTTTTATTGTTGATATGATCAATTATACTGATGGTTTTCCCAATATTAAACCATCCTTGCATTCCTGGAATAAATCCTACCTGATCAAAGTGTATTATTCTTGTGATAAGTTGCTGTAGTCTTTTTGCTAGTATTTTATTTAAATTTTTGCATCTATTTTCATGAAGGAAATTAGTCTATAATTTTCTTTTTCCATTTTATCTCTTTGTGATTTAGGCATCAGTACTATATTTGTATCATAAAAAGAACTTGGCAGGACTCCTTCACTGATTCTCCTAAGTAGTTTTGTAGAACATTGGAATCAATTGTTCTTTAAATGTTTGATAGAATTCACTAGTAAATCCATCTGGCCCTGGAGATTTTGTCCTAGGGAGTTCACTGACAGCTTCTTTGATTTCTTTTTCTGAGATGAGGTTATTTAAGTAATTTACTTCCTCTTCAGTTAATCTGGGCAACTTGTATTTTTGTAAATATTCATTCATTTCACTAAGATTTTCAAATTTATGTGCATACAGTTGGTAAAAATAATTCTTAATTATTGTTTTGATTTCCTCTTCATTCGAGGTAGACTCACCTTTATCATTTTTGATACTCATAATTTGGTTTTCTTCTTTCTGTTTTTTTTTATCATATTGACTAAGGGTCTTATCAATTATATTGGTTTTTTTTTTCATCAAACCAGCTTTTAGTTTTATTTATTAATTCAATAGTTTTCTTAATTTCCATTTTCTTAATCTCTCCTTTGGTTTTCATTATTTCTGATTTAGTATTTAGTTGCAGATTTTCTATTAGTTCTTTTTCTAGCTTTTTCAATTGCATGCCCAATTCATTGACCTCCCTTTTCTCTAATTTATTCATATATGCACTCAGGGATAGAAAACTTCCCCTAAGAACTGCCTTTGCTGCATTCCACAAATTTTGGTATGTTGTCTCACTATTGTCTTTTTCTTGAATGAAGTTACTGATTGTTTCTAGAATTTCTTTTTTTTTAAACATGTTACTTTATTTTTTTTTAATTTTTTTGCTTTTTGGAGGGCAATTGGGGTTAAGTGACTTGCCCAAAGTCACACAGCTAATAACTGTGTCAAGTGTCTGAGGCAGGATTTGAACTCAGGTCCTCCTGACTTCAGGGCCGGTGCTCTATTCACTGCACCAACAACCCACCCTTGTTTCTATAATTTCTTGTTTGACCCACTCATTCTTTAGGACTAAATTATTTAGTTTCTAATTAGTTTTTAGTCTCTCTTTCCATGGCCCTTTATTGCATATGATTTTTATTGCATCATGATCTGAGAATGATGCATTTAATATTTCTGCCTTTCTTCACTGAATTGTGAGGTTTTTATGTCCTAGTACATGATTGATTTTTGTGTATGTGCCATGTTCCACTGAGAGCAATGTATATTCCTTTTTATCTCCATTCAGTTTTCTCCAGAGATCTATCATACCTACCCTCTCTAAAATTCTATTCACCTCCTTAACTTTTTTCTTGTTGATTTTGATGTTGGATTTATCAAGTTCAGAGAGGGGAAGATTAAGGTACCCCACTAGTATAGACAGAGACTTGGATACCGCGATGCACAGAGGCCCAGATGAGGCTTGATAAACGTAGTGGCAAGTTGCCCTACCAACTACAAGGGCCACTGCCAGGGCTATCACCACAGGGCTGGGACTGGACAGAACAGGGTAAGAGTCAAATGCAGGGCCCTGGCAGGGGCAGCAGCTACTCCTGGGAGTACTAGTCCACAGTCTAGAAATTTTAAAAGCCCCTATCTGGACTTCCAGGGACCAGGATGGTAGAATGAACCCCAGATGCTCCAATCCTCTCCTCTGACCCTGAAAACATAGTAATTATTGCCCCAGGGCAAAACCTTAAACAGTAAAAGCTTGGGAACCCTAGAGGAAGGGCATGGCTAGGACCCTGCCTCAAAATGGGTAAAAAGCAGACTACAAAGACAAAGACCCTGTAGTCCTACTAAAGTAAGAGGGAGGAACCAAATTCAGAGGGAGACAGTGTTGACTCCACACCCACAGCTGAAGCCTCAACAGGGAACTGGTCTCAAGCACAGAAAACATTCTTAGATGAGCTTAAAAGGAACTTTGAAAACCAAATTAGAGAGATAAAAGATGAAATGAATAATTCTTTTAAAATCAAAATTGCAAAATTAGAAAAACATTACAATGAAGAAGACAGCTCCTTAAAAATAAAAATGTATGATATGGAAAAGGAGCTCCAAAAACTGAGGAAAATAATTCGCTAAAAAATAGAATCAACCAAATAATTCTAGGAGGAACCAAGAATTTGTCAAGCAAAACTTCAAGAATGAAAAATTAGAAAAAGAGGTGAAATATCTCAATGGGAAAATAACTGACCTAGAAAACAGATCCAGTAGAGATCATCTGAGAATCATAGGCCTACAAGAAAATCATGATGAAAAAAATGAGCCTGGACAACATCTTCCAAGAATTCATCAAGGAAAACTGCCCTGAGATACTAGAACCATAGGGTAAAATAGAAATCCAGAGAATCCACCAGACACTTCCTGAAAGAGATCCCAAATTGAAAAGTGTGCAAAATGTTGTGGCCAAACTCCAGAACTATCAGATAAAGGAGAAAATACTACAAGCGGCCAGAAAAAAAAAAAAACAATTCAAATATTTTGGAATCACAGTGAAGATGGCACAGGATCTGGCAGCCTATACACTGAAAGATCAGAGGAAGTGGAATACAAGGCTAAAGAGATTGGGTTACAACCAAGGATCACCTACCCAGTGAAACTAAACATATTCTTCCAGGCAAGGAGATGGTCATTCAATGATATAATGGATTTCCAGACCTTCCTAATGAAAAAGCCTGAGCTCAATGGAAAATTTAACTTCCAATTACGAGATGCAAGAAAGACATAGAAAGGTAAACAAGGAAAACACACCCACACACCCTGTTACTTAATAAGAGCAAACTATTTATAGACAAGTAGAGGGTATGGGTATAAATTACACAAAATGATGATAAAAAAACCTCATTAAAGGCTACAAAGGGACTACAATGGAAGAAGAAGAAAGAATGAAGCAGAAAAGGGTAAATTATGTCACACAAAGAGGCATAAAAACAATATAATAGAGGGAAAGAAGGGAGGGAGATGAGCATTATATGAGCTTTTCCCTCATTGGTTCTGGTGCAAGGAGGGAATAACACAACCAGTTAAGCATAGGACTCTATCGAGAAGAGACAAAACTTATCGTAATAGAGGGAAAGAGGGGAGGGAGAGGAGCTTTGCATGAGATCTGTTCCTGTCAATCTTGGTTCGAAGAAGAAATAACATACTACATTAAGTATAAAAATCTATCATATCCTACAGGAAGTAGGAGGGGGAAGGGCTATGAAAGGGGGGAGTGGCTAGAAGGGAGGGAAGAAGTAAGGGGGAAGGGGAGGTAAAGGGAGGGGGGCTGATAAGAAGGGAATACTGAGAGGGAGGTGGTGTTCAAATGGAAAACTCTTAAGGAGGGGAAGGGAGAAGGTGAAAAAAACAAAAGCATAAATAGGGGAGGGAAAAGGATGGAGTGTAATGGGAATGTAAATTTGTAAGATCTACCCTGCCCTTAGGCTAAAGTGCACCTGGAGCCTGGGGTGGGAAGCTTGTTTTTCTGTAGATACTTCTTGATTGGCCAGTGAGTCAATAAGGTTGTTACATTCTCTGAGCCAGGAAAAGGCTATATAAGCCCTGATGTGTAGCTTTGTTTTGGGGCTCACTCTGAGAAGTGTTCTGTGATTTGATACGGATTCTGGGAAGCCATTGTCCAGAGCCCCCCAGCTTTGACAAAGACAGATGTTGAAACCTAGATGTTGATTTGGTATGGATGTAATGGTTGGACAGTTTGGAAAGCTGTCTACTTGATCTGTTTCTGTCTTGATAATTCTGCCTGTATACTTTGAAGTTCAGGCTGCTGACCTTTTTCCCCTGAACGAGGTAAACGATATATGTTTGACTGATTAAAGTAAGCTTGTTAACCCATTTTGAGTTGCTTTCCTTTATCAAAGCAGATCCAAGAACCTGTGGTGGCAGCAAACCCTGAGGACGCTTGGGGTGCTTGCTGCTACATGGAGGGAAACAGACAGATAATAATCATAACTGTGAATGTGAATGGGATGAACTCTCCCATAAAATGGAGGTGGACAGCAGAATGGATTAAAAACCATAATCCTACAATATGCTGTTTACAAGAAACACATCTGAAACAGAGGGATACATACAGGGTAAAGGTAAAAGGCTGGAATAAAATATATCATGCCTCAGCTAAAGTAAAAAAAAAGTAGGGGGTAGAAATCCTTTTTTCAGATAAAGCAAAAGCAAAAATTGATCCAATTAAAAGAGATAAGGAAGGAAACCATAACCTGCTAAAAGGCACCATTGAGAATGAAGCAATACCACTATTTAACATATATGCACCAAGTGGTATAGCATCCAAATTCCTAGAGGAGAAAGTAAGGGAATTGGAGGAAGAAATAGATAGCAAAACTTAACTTGATATTTTATAGTAGATCCCTAGAGTGTGTCATGGTTCCTGTGAAATGTCATTCCAGTTCCTAGGACTTTTCAAATTTAATCCAATATGTTTGATCTATTGATTGATATTTATTCTCACCTGTTGAGGTATCCTCAAGGCATCTAATCACTTACTTTAAGTGGGATGGTGTTGCTTGATTGATTCACACAATTTATTCCACCCTTACAATATATTGGAGTAAATCTGGCTTAATGTAAAAAAAAAGTGTAAGATAAAAATGTAAATTAGAAGTCCCAAGGAATTGACAATTCATTGCTCCAAGTCTGTTCAGAAACCTCAACAAGAATACATCAATGAGGCCACCAAAATGGCTCTGTAGACTCTCAGTTTGGCAGGCAGACCTGCATTTTCTTTTGGAGTCTTCCAAAACTCAACTATCTCTCTCAATGTGTGTGTCAACCTCATCATTTATGCAGACTTCCCTGGAAAGTACACTGCCAAGGTATTAAAATTTTCTCCATAGGGCAGCTAGGTGGCACTAACCCTGGAGTCAGGAGGACCTGAATTCAAATCCTGCCTCAGACACTTAACACAAAATCTAGCCTTGTGACCTTGGGCAAGTCACTTAATCCCAATTTCCCTATCTTCCCCCCTCCAAAAAAAGGAAAAAAAAATTCTCCATTTGCTGTAACTGATGGTCCCATGATGGGGTGCTGGTTGATGAAGAACCTGTGTTTTCTTGGTGTTAAATTTTAGGTCCAAAATAGCATAAGCAACAAACAAGCACAATCAAGAGAATTGATCCATAAGTTGATGCATCTCAGTCTCAGAGAATGCACTGAGTGCATAATTGTCTACAAACAAAAAATCACACACCAACTCTCCCTCTACTTTAGTCTTTGCTCTTAGCCTTTTCAAGTTGAAGAATTTACCATCAGTGTGGTAGGTGACTTTGATGCTGTGTTTGTCATCACTGAAGGCATCCAACAACATAGCTGAAAACACCATGATAAAAAGCATGGGAGGAAGCACACAACCTTGTTTCACTCCATTGGTAACTAGGAAAGCTTGAGGGTGTCATCCATTATCCAGAACCTGGGTACACATGCCATCATGAAATTGTCATACAATACTGTTGAACTTCTCTGGGTACCCAAATTTTGACACAATTTCCCAATAGTAATACTAGTAGTCCTTGTTGTAGTTGTAACGGTTGTAGTAGTCATAGAAGCAGTAGCTAGCATTTATATATAGCACTTTGAGATTTGCAAAGCTCTTTACAAAAATTATTTTATTCTATTCTCACTGCAGACTTGGGGGGGATCCCCTTATTATCTCCCTCAAGCTGGTTGAGATTAGTTAGTTTGCCTACAGTCACATGAATACAAGGAGAGGCTGGAAAATGTTTAACAACTGGCTCTCTGAAAAAAATTTGATCATGACATATTTTTAAGTTAAATCTCCATTCTTAATATTTTCTACATCATTTTCTTAAGTCTAGACAATTCAGAAAACAATAAATCTAGCCCTAACTTGTAGTGTTTGCCAATTTCTGAGATGCAAAAGTTCACATTGAACATTTAACAGTCTGACCCCCACTTGGTGAGTGTGAGGCTGAATTTAAACTTGGGCCATCTTAATTCAGATCTAATACTCTGTGCACATGTAGCTGCCATTCATGAGAGCTTGCTGACTGATGGACTCAGATTCAGGAGACACAGAAGTGAATGAGATACTGTCTCTGGCCTCCTGAACTTTAGAGTGCAATAAAAGATAGAAAACATGTACACAAATAAGCACAAAACATATTAGAATATCAAAGGAGTCCAAAGCTCAAACAGAGCAATCTGCTTTATCTACCCAAGGGGATCAGTTTCAATAGAATCCAGGGGAGTTTCTTGAAGGATGTGAGATTAGAAGTGAACTTTGAAGAATAGAGAAATGCAGAACTCAAGGTATCTATCTGGACAAGGGGCAAGGTATCTGATGGGAAAGGGAGTGTCTGAGGTCAAGTGCGGGTTAGGACTTCTTGTCTTCCGGGTCAGTGATGCCTAGTTGCCTCCTAACCAAGATCACAGGGAGGTGGTCTCAAGGTCTATTTGCAAAGAGAATGTTGCCAGGGGTCCCTGAGTCTGTGAATTGCTCATAGGTCCTCTGTCCCAGAGGATTTTCTGCTCCCACTTATGACATAGAATATAAGAACAAGGAGGTTTCTAAGATCAGAGAATTTCAGAACTTGGAGGATCCTTAGAACAGGGAATGTCAGAGTGGGGAGGACACTTAGAACAGAGAATATCAACACTGGGAGGGGCCTTAGAAGATGGAAAGTCAGAGCTGGGAGGGTCTGAAAACAGGAAATGTCAGAACACTGAGGAGCTTGAGAAAAAAAGAGTATCAGAACTGGGAGGGGCTTTAGAACAGGACTGGGAGGGCCCTTAGAACAAGGAATATCAGGACTGAAAGGGGCTTTAGAACAGGAAATTTCAGAATTTGAACTATCCTTAATGATGAGGTTAGGGAAATGTAAAATGATGAGGTTTAGGGTAGGGGTGCTCAAAACCCCAAAATACCAGCATGCCAGGTCCCACTGAATGAATTCAACTCAAGGCCAAAGAAAAGCAAAGTTTATTAAAAGTCCGCCATAATGGGTAGACTCTTAAGGAGCTTAGGTATCTGTAACACTTGTAGTGGAAAATTCTATGGCACTCTCACAGATGGATGCAAGATGGGGTCTTATATACAGAAAGGTTGTGGGAGGAATCTAGGGGTGGTCTAGAGGAGGAGTTTGGGGAGGGCCTGCAGGAGGAGTCAATGATGTCAGACTCCAGTAAATGAGTGAAGTTGCTGGAGCCTACCTGGAGATGACAGACAATGGTGGGCAAGTTCAAGGGTGTTGCAGTTGAGGATCAAGGGTGGGGGCTAGCTGGATAATGGAGGGCCAAGCTAGTAACAAAGGTTTGGGCAGAGCCACAATGAAACGCTTATGGCCTCATGCAAATGCCTCATCTAAAGGGAAGATTCAATCAGAGTTCCAGGGGGTTCCCAGAGCCTGTACCTCAAGGAGTCAAGGAGAGCTAAGGGAGCTCCCAGAGCCTGTACCTCATCACTTAGGACAGAGAATGTCAGTTCTTGGAGAGACCTTGGAACAGAGTATGTAGACTGGGAGGAGCAGTAGGGATGATGCACTCCAACCTCCTTTCACCATTAAGCAAATGTAGGGCATAAAGAAGAGAGACAGAAGATCCCCAAGATTAAAACTGGAAGTGGATTTTATTGCTGCAGGATTGCCAGGGTCACATACCCAGATCAGACACTGAGTAGGCATGAACAATATGCCGGTTTTTAAAGAGATTACAATAGTCAGGCTACATAAGGTGAAACTACAATCAGTGATTGGTCAGTGTAGCTTGGTGGTGGGCTGGAGTCAGGAAGAGTCATTTTTCAGCTGGGGGCAGGAAAAATAATTTTTTCATGATTCTTCAAGACCCCTCTTGTGGTTTTCTTGGAAAGATACTAGACTGATTTGCCATTTCCTTTTCCAGCTCATTTTACAGATGAAAAAACTGAGGCAAACAGGATTAAATGACTTGCGAGGGTTAAATAGCTAGTAGGTGTATGAGGCCAGATTTGAACTTAGGAATATGAGTCTTCCTGGTTTCTGGGCTAGCTAACACTCTAGAATATTTTTTTTCTTCTAAATTGTGAAGCTCCCATTTGAACTAAGAAATTTGAGTCAGGAAGAATTGTTTAAACCTGGCTGATGTCACTTTGTTCTTGGCCCTAGAGGGGAGAACAAAAGTGATGGGGTGGGGGCAGAAGAAATGGCATAGGGTCAAATGTCAGCATGAAGTATAAATTTCCTAACAGTTGAAGCTGTTTCAGAGGGAACTGGGTTGTCTTGGGAAGTAATGGGCTTACCCTTTTGGAGATTTAGAAGCAAAAGCTGGGTGACCATTCCCCAGAAGTATTGGTCAAGCAACAAAAATACAAAAAAATTCTGGTTGACCCTTCTGACTCTGAGGTTCTGTAAGTTCAGTGTAGACCTGTTGGGCGTGTTTATTCAAGGGGGATCTCAGAGACCAACAGTCCATGCTGGAGTTTCATAAGGGTCTGGTCTCAAACATACCCAATAAGTGGTTATCCAGAATATTCTCTCTTTTTGTCCCTTACTCCTCCTAAATCTATTCTTCATCCTATCCATTACATCTAGACCCTTTGACCATCACTCCTAATGCTCTCAAATCTTTTGCTTCCTCGTCTGGTCAATGTTCATGCCTCACCAAGCCCCCACCATCCACCTACACCCCAGCTGCTGAACAGAACTGAAGAAAGACACACAACTGAGCCACCTGGATCCACTATATTTCACATTCCCTAACCTCAGCTGGACTCTCACACAAAACAGAGTTTTAGATCCATTTGCATTTATCACAGTTACCTTTCATATTAGTAGATCTGATTCATTGTTCCAGCTTGCCCTTCAGGATTCTGATTGTGTTGTCTGATATGTTAGCTTTCCATGTTCTTTCTGAGTCTTAGTTTTATAATATGTAAAATGGGGTTAGGATCATAGAATCAAGGATTCAAAGCTGGGAGTCCTCTGAGGACTTGAAGTCATAGGGTCCAACCCACTCATCTTAGAAAAGGAAGTGAGATGCAAAGATTATAAGTGACTTGCCAAAGTCATGCAGCTATTAAGTGGCCTTGGGAAAGTCACTTCTAGGGTTACATAGAGCCATAGAGTCTTAATGTTGTTAGATCTGCCCTGGTCAAACATAGGAAGGACTGTGTTCAGTCCTGGGCACCACAGTTTAGTTAACACTGATAAGCTGGAGTGTGTCTCAAGGAGGGCAGCTAGGGCAGTTAGGAGCCTGTCATAGGTGGGTCCATTGGAGAAACTGAGCAGGGGTTTTCCCTGGAGAAGAGAAGACTTATAATGACTTAATCCTTAAAGGCTGTTTAAACTTGAAGACTGTCATGGAGAAAAGTGACTAGATCTGTTCTGCTTGGACCCAAAGGTCAGAACTAGGAAGATTGAGGTCTAGATATATAATGATGAGAGCTGTCCCATGGTGGGTGGTGGCTGTGGTGCCTTCCCTGTTGTTGGAGATCTTCAAGCAAAGGTGAGTGAGAACTCCTCAGGGTTAGGGTTAGGGTTAGGGTTTTGGATAGGTAGGAGGATTTTGAATGGATCAGGGGACTGATGATCTCTGAGGTTTTTTCCAGCTCTGAGATGCTGTGATTTAGCTGAAACACAGATCATAAAATGTGTGAAACTGTTCACATGTTTGTCATGGCAAAGGACCATTAAAATCACTGGTCAAACATTGAATTAGTAGATTACCCAAGGGTTGACCAACTTTATTATCGCTCAATGACATACTTCTTTAACTCCCCTCATTAGACTTCAGCACCACGTCCAAAGGGTGCTTGAAAAGCCCATAATTAGCTTTGACAAAGGAAGTCTAAACACAAGTAGGGTTTGCTCAATTTTCCCAGCTCGATGAATAACATTTTGTTAAGATAACGGTCTTCAATAATCACGCAGAGCATCAGTTAAACAAACAAACCATTATGTTGGGGAAGAAAAGGGTAACAAAGACACTGGGAAATAAATGGGTGTTCATTTATGAATATTAGCCAGAGAGTGGTTCTTGGCTGTCAGGAGTGATAGATATGAACATATTTATTTATGGGTACAACTTCAGTACCCATGCTCTGAGGACAATTCTAATAGGATTATAGAAATCAGATCTGGGAGGGGCCTTAGAACAGAGGATGTTGTTACTGAGAGGAGCCTTAGAACACAGAAGACAAACAACAACGTGAAATAATATATGTAAAGTGATTTGCAAACCTTAAATGACTATATAAATATAAGCTGCCATCTTGGTCACCATTCACTCTCCTCTTCCTCTTCTTCATCACCATCTTCAGTATCATCTACCCATCCACCCATATTAATCCTTATTGATTCATCTGTCTTCATCATCATCACCATCTAGTCACCTGTCTGTCCAGCCTCACTGTAAATGAATAAATAAAAAAAGGCATTATTAAGTCCTTACTGTGCGCCAAGCACTATTCTAAGTTCTGTAGAAGGTCCAGAATTCTAAAGCATGCTGTAAGTGGGTCAGATAGGAAGGCCCAGGGGTTCCTATGTTACATAAGTAGGTCAGATGACAGTTATGAGGGACTACATGGTGCAAAGTCTTCTATCCACCCATCCATCCATTCTCATTATCTATTCATTTACTTATCCTCTACCTTCTCCTCATCTCCACCTATTCATCCACTCATTTCCCTTGCTAACCAGCCATCCTCTTTTTCATCTTCACCTTCATTTACCCATCTACTTATCTATCTTCATCATCAGCATATACACTTCTATCCATACTTGCCATATTTATCTATCCATCCACCCTTCCTCCATATCCATCTATCCATCCATCCATCCTCTTCTTCCTCCTCCTCAAATCATTCACCCATATTCTTCCCCATCTATCCACCCACTGGCAATGCATCCATATGCCTACGCATGCATCCATTGATTATCTTTGTCATTGCTATTCTCCTATTAATTATGACTCTCTGCTCACAAGTTTTTTCTGTGTCTGTAACAAACTGTGGTACACAGAGCTGAGCACAATACTGTGGGTCCCCTCTGACCAGGGCAGACAACAAGAGGATGATGCCATTTTTTCATCATTATATCATCATTATTATCAGTATTAAATCAGGCAGTGAGGAGGCAATCGAGTAGGAAATATGAATTTTGTGAATGTAAGGGCTAAACTGCAAGTCAGAGACCAGGGAAATGGGCATGGGAAAGGACCTTCAGGAGTAACAGAATTCAGACATAAATTCTGGATCTGGACCTGAGCCTGGGAAGGTCAGGAGACAGAACCCACTGGGACAAATAACACCAAAGGACACCAGAGGTGTGAAGAAAGTCCGATTTGGGAGGCACAGGCAAGGAGTCAAGGGGTAGAGGCCCAAAGAGCTTCAAGAACTGAGGAGTCAGGCCAAGAGAGGCAGAAGCATAGGCTGAGAACTCCAGTAAGGAGATGCTGGGTCTGAGTCAAGTTTAGAATTGGTGACAAGCTTTTTACCTGTCTCCTCATGGGTTCTTTTCAGCCCAGACCTCATAGGTGAAGGAAAGTGAGTGAGTACTCCTAGCTGGAAATAAAAAGACAGAGAGATCAGCAGATGCCAATAGATGTTCAGCTAGACAGGTATGGAAGGGGAAAGGGGAGCTTAAGGACAGTTACCCAAAATTAGTACAAGCAGCAGAGAATCAATCCATACTTGGTTGCATCTCAGCTTCAGAGGCTGCATTGAGTGTACAATCATCTGCAAACAGAAAATCTACACCAAATGCTCCCTCAACTTTGGTTTTGGCTTGTAGCCTTTTCAAATTGAAGAATTTACTATCAGTGTGGTAGCTGACCTTGACACTGTGTTCATCCTCGTTGAAAGCATTTGACAACACAGCTAAAAACATCATGCTAAAAAACATGGGAGCAAGCACACAGCCTTCTTTCACTCCATTGGTGCCTGGGAAGGCACGAAAGCATTGTCCATTTTCTAGAACCTGGGCAAGCATGCCACCATAAAATTGATGTACAATGCTGATGAATTTCTTCAAGCAACTCAATATTGACATAATTTTCCATAAGCCCTCAAGACTAACAGTATCAAGGGCCTTGGTCAGATCTACAAACATTGTATACAGACCTCTATTCTGTTCCTGGAATTTCTCCTAGAGTCATTAGGCACCAAACACTGTATTGACTGTTCCTTGGCCCTTTCTGAAGACACACTGGCACTCAGGGAGATGACCACCTTCCAGGTGAAGGATCAGCCTATTAAGGAGGACTCTGGTAAGAATCTTGCCAGCAATGACTAAGAGAGAGAATTGAATCTATTTCTTCTACCTTTGTCGAGATGGACAATGAGGCATCCTTGAACCCCCGGGGGATAATCTCCTCTTGTCATATAACCTGGAAAATTTCAGTCAGCTCTTGTATCAATGTGCCAAAAGAGGACAAGCTTATAATTCTGGGTGACTTTAATGCTACAGACTACCAGACTTGTCAGGGAGTCCTGGGGAGGAATGGAGTTGGAAACAGCAAAAGCAATGGTCACTTACTACTGAAGACTTGTGCATCTCAAGACCTTCTCATCACTAACACTGTCTTCCATTTTCCTAAACACAATAAAACTTCATGGACGCACCCTCACAGAAAATATTGGTATCTAATAGACTATTTGACTATAAGTAGAAGAAACAGACAAGATGTGAGAGAGATGAAGGCAATGTGTGGTGCAGAGTTCTGGACTGATCATAGAAATATTTGCATTCACCTAAAGTGGTGCCCCCAAGGCAAAATGACTACCAGAAAAATTGTCACCAAATTAGAGCTCTTCTCTGAGGAGGATAAGTTTGTTGCTGACTTGGAGGGAAAGTTGAGCCAAAACACAATTGGTAACAGTGGAGTAGAAAAGGAGTGGGTAGTTTTCAGAGATTTGCTGTATTTGCTTTGCATTTGTTTTGGGTCACAACACTGAAAAACACCAAGACTGATTTGATGAAAATGATGGGGAAATTTGGATGTTGCTAAATGAAAAAATGAGAAATCCACAGGATTTACCAGCAGGATAGCTCATCCATCTCTAAGAAGGTAGCATTTAATTCCATCAAAAGTAAAGTACACACCCACCCAGAAACACCTGGCTGTGTAACCTTGAGCAAGTTACTTAACCCCAATTGCTTAGGGGTGGCCAGGTGGCTCAGCGAGTAAGAGCACCAGCTCCAGTGTTGGGATGACCTGGATCAAATCCGGGCTCAGATACTCAGCACCAAATCCAGAAATAATAATAACTGGCCGTGTAACCTTGAGCAAGTTACTTAACCCCAATTGCTTAAAAAAAAAAAAAGTAAAGTACAAGCACAGCTTAGAGAGATGCAGGATTCCTGACTCAGTAAGAAGGCAGATGAAATCCAGTTTTATGCTGATGGTAACAATCCAAAGTATTTTTATGATGCCCTAAAGGTTATTTATAGGCCAAAGACCTATGGTGGGTCAAAACTACTCAGTGCTAATGGAATCACGTTGATTAGTGATAAGGACGTAATCCTAGAGAGATGGGCTGAACACTTTCACGGTCTTCTCAACAGACCATCATCAATCAATGCTAAGGCCATTGACCATTTATCTCAGGACATCGGAAACGAATGCTCTCTAGACAAATTTCCAACTGAAAAAGAGGTTTTGAATGCAATTAGGCTCCTTTCATGTGGCATAACACCTGGTGCTGACTCTATTCCAATTGAGATTTACAAAATGGGACAGTTACCAAAAGAAGGCCAGAAGGATGGGGGATGGTGAGGAAGAACACTGTTGTCCTCTGTCCCTTGTTCTGGAATTCAAAGCCCTCACTGTTCTCATCCCTGACAAGCACGTCGGTCCCAGTGATTTATATTGTTCCCCTATAGACTCTGGGCATCCTACTGTCCAGTGCCTCCATCCTTACACAGGTTTCAGTGAGTAAGGGGAAGTAATGAGAGGTGAGGGAAAAGTCACTGGGGTTAGAACCTGAGGACTTGGGTTAAAATCTACAATTGGGTAAGTTGCCTCATCAGGGAAATGAGGACCAGAATGAACTGAAAAGGTGAACTCCTGATGCCACTGCTGATTTCATGAATAGAATTCTAGAGTTGGAGCCAGAGGAGCTGGGATACAGATCTGGCTTTACTACTTATTGTGTGATCCTGGACAAGTCATTGAGTTTCTTTGAAGATCACTTCCCTTCCCTGTAAAATGAAGCAGTTGGACTAGATGGCCTTTAAGGTCCCCAAGTCAAAGTAGACAAGCCCAGGAAAGACCAATGGGGAACAGAGAAGGATGCCATTGGGGGCAGTCTGGCCTGAAGGCAAGAGGGGGTGGGGCCAAGTAATTGCCTTTCAGCCCTGTCCAGCTCTGTAGATCCTGCAGTGTCTCAGTGGACAGCGCTCAGTCCTGAATCTTCCTGCTTTCATGGCCATTTCCTCATCCAAACTGGAAAGAAATTTCTGCTCTTTAGGGGCCCTTTAGAGATATCATGTGGCTGGCTAGATTTGTACTCTCCATGTTCCAAATGGAAGAGCATCAGGAAACAATCAGTGATGAGATCATTGGACCTGGAGTCAGGAAGACCTAAATTCACTTCAAATCCAGCCTCAAACCCTTTCTAGCCATGTGACCCTGGGCAAACCACTTAACCCAGCCCTGCACAACCTGCGACCCTCCGGCTGCCTGTGACACACCAAAGGATTTTAGGCAGCTGGCAAAAAATAGAGTAAAACATCATTTGTATGTATAGGAAATCCTTTGGTGTTCTGCAGGCCACAATTGGGTCAGAAGCGGACAGGCCTGACTTAACCTTTGTCTTCCTCAATTTGCTCATCTGTGAAATGATGATAGTATCAACCCATCACGGTTTTTGTGAGAATAAAACAAAGCAATATTTGTAAAGTGCGTTGTAATTGCTAATGATGAGATCATCATATTTGTGGATTGGAAGACTTGGACTCTTTATGCAACTCCCTCAGTTTCTTAGGCCTCAGTTAAACCAAATCAATTGGCCTCAATGGAAGCCAGAAGGAGGAGAGGTTCACTACTCATGGGTTTCATCTCACAAAGTCTCAGTCACACTGAGTAGATCGAATTTATCTCCTTGTGTTAAAACATATATCTTCTTATGTCTTACCCAACCTTCAGTCATCGGAAACATAAATGCTCAAAGTGGATGACATCTGGGGGTGTTGTTACAAAGGATTCTTACTCAGTAGAATAGAAAGGGAAGGAGAGGAAAGCCACATGTCATGGATTCTGCAGGCAGACCCTCCTTTACCTCTCAGACAGGGCTCAGGCAATTTTCCTTTAATTAAGCACCTACTATGTGCCAGACACTGTTCTAAGTACTAGGCATACAAAGAAAGGCAAAAAGAGTTTGAAACTGAGCTCTGAGGTCTTAACTGAGGGAGTGCAGGCTGGAGCAGGGTTGAGATCCTGGGAGAAGGCAAACAGAAGCAATGAGGGTAAGGGGCAGGTATGGGCAGAGCTGGAGGGAGGGGCAGTGAGGGAAGTTACAGAGCTGGAGATTTGTGAGCTGGAGCTGACTGGAGGACCAGTGAGGTCTAGTATGACAAGTGTGGAAATCTTGGATTCAGGGAGCAGAGAGTACAATGGAGAGAGAGCTCTGGCCACTAGCCGGCCTTTCTGAATGATGGATGCAGAAAAAGGATGGGAATGGGGTGATACTTACAAGCTGACTGACCTTGGGCAAGTTATCTGTAAAAAAGCAGAGGGACTTGGAGTAAATGGTCTCTGAGGACCCTTTCAGATATAAGTTTATGAACTTATATTCATAGGTGCTCTCAGAGGGGACAGTATAAGGGGCAGGCAGGTGGGGTGAAGACTGAGGCCCCTATAATATGGGTTCAAATCCTGGCTCTCCTGCTAACCCTACATTGGGCATCTCCCTTCTGAGGTTTTGTCTGGGCCTCCTGAAAAATGCAGTGCTTGCTCACTGAGGCTGCTTTGAGTTATGAACATGATGACAACATGTGACTCCTAGTCCAGAGCTCAGCTCTTTCCCCTGGAGCCAGAGGAGGATTAAGACAAAAGGTCAAGCCTTTTGTAACTTTCTCCTAGGGCTCTGTTGCCAGATTAGCACGTCCCTGTGAGGAGAAAGCCCAAGCCTTAACTGGTCTGGCTTCCCAACTAGACTGGATGTGAGGTTGCTGTACTGGACCTTTCCACTCCCTCCCAGTGGGAGCATATGGACAAGTCAGAGAGGGCCGGAGAATGAGCAGGATGAGGAGGGCATGGAAGGTCAGGCCACAGGGCAGTGAGGTGCATTAATGGACTAGGCAGAGGCATCAGGGGGCAGTGTGCTGGAAAAGCACTTGAGCTCCAGTCAGGAGCAGCCTGGGCTTGAATCCTGGTTCAATTCGTGACCCTAGGAATCTCTTTAAGTCTGTTTCCTCACCTGGGGAAAGGGGAAGAAAACTATTCATATTTCTTACCTCTCAGGGAAATTGAGAGAAAAGTGCTTTAAACAAAAGGGCATTTCACAGGGACACTTGTAGAGTTTTATGCTTGGGTTAAGTTAAAGAAGACAGGAGAATGGGGCTCAGGACTACTTCACTCAGAATTCTCTTCCACAGAGACCAGAATGGGCCCTGCCCTCAGTTCTTAGGAACATGCCCCACCCTAATCCCCTTTCTCTCCTTTCTCAGGCCCAACACTTGTTTCCTACCATCTGTGATCAGATCCTACTAACCCTCATCTCATTCTAACTTTCCCTTCCTCATCCCCCATTCCTATATTCCCCACCACTTTAGTACCCCCTTCATTCAGTTGCCCCATCAGCCATCTTGTATAGCCCTTCAGTTCTCAACCTCACCTCCTTCTGGCATCAAACCAGCCAAGGTTCCTACTCAATGTACACTCCACCTGAGACCCTGGCTGTGATAGCACCCACACTCTTTCTGTCCCATTAGCTCCATTTCCACCCCTCTTAGCCCATGTTTCTACCTCTCAGGGGCTTGTAAGTGGCAGAACCAAGATTTGAATTCCAGGTCACTGAATACAAGTCCGGTATTCTTGCTGAACAGCTTGTTGCCACCAGCAAGGGGAAGGGGATAGTGACAAACCTCTAAGTGATGGACGTTGAGCTCCAGGGATGGACAGTTCATAGGATTATAGGTTTTAGACTTGGAAGAGAACTTGGGCATCATTTGATCTCACAATGCCCTCATTTTACAGTTGAGGAAACTGAGACTGAGGTATAGGGAGGATGATAATCAGCATTAGAGGACTGTGGTGAAGTCCGTGCCATCCTAGTCTGGGTATTGGATACCTCCTATCACCCATATGCCTGAGCCCCATCTGAGAGGCAGAGGAGGGTCTGCCTCCAGAATCGATGGCATGCCACCTTCCTCTCCTTCCCTTTCTAATCTTCTGAGTAAGAATCCTTTGTAACAACACCCCCAGATGTCATCCACTTTGAGCATTCAATGACTGAAAGTTAGGCAAGACATAAGATGAGGTAGATGTTTTAACACAAGGAGACAAATTTGGTCCCGTAGGTATTACTGAGACTCTGTGAGATGAAACCCATGACTGGACAATAGATCCAGATGGGAATACTTGATGCAAAAGAAACAGAATAGGGAAAATGATTATGTGTGTTGCATTACATATTAAGAAGGCATACTCAAGTGAGGAAATCTAGCATTGAGAAGAAGGAAGAATGGTGGAGAGTATTTGGGTGAAGGTCAAAGGAAAAAAAAACAAAATCTACAGACAGCCTGTAGAGAAAGAGGAATTAGAGGAAGAGTTTGGGGAATAAATCCCAAGTCTGGCACAGAGATATGATACAGTAATGATGGAGGACTTCAATTATCTGGATATCTGCTGGAGCTGGACATTCGATGAAAGCAAAACAAAAATTTACTCCAAGATTTGCTCTACTGGTAGCTTCATTCTTAAAAAGATGGAGAAGACAACAAGGGGACATTTCATTCGGGAAGTGATCCTCACTAACAGGGAAGAACTGGCTTGCAGGGTGGAATTAAAGGAAACTCTGGGAAAGTGACAGTGCCATCCTAGAATGTAAGATAGAGGAGAGGCAATCTAGCAGAATTTGATGCTCACTTTAGATTTTGGAAAAGCAGTTTTAGTTTTCAGAGGAAGGAAAGGTAAGATCTGATGGAGATATCTCCTCCAGCTAGTCAGCCAAGTGAAGATAACTACAGCTTCTACATTTTGGGGTTGTTGTGAGGATCAAATGAAATAATAATTGCAAAGCTGCTCCATGACCTAGAGTGGGAGAGTCTAGAACAGTGAGTGCCTAGCATTTAGCAGACACTTTCAGCTGTGTCATTTCATTTGTGTCTGACTCTTTGTGACTTCATTTAAGGTTTTCTGGATACTGGAGTGGTTTGCTATTTTCTTCTGTAGCTCATTTTAAAGATGAGGAAATTGAGGCAAACAGGGTTAAGTGACTTGCCCAGGATCACACAGCTATTAAGTGTCTGAGGCTGGATCTTGAGAGTGTCCTTGTATAGCTTCCTCTGACCACCAAGTGAGTGCTTGCCCTGTGTTAGTTCTCCACAAAATAGTATTTTTGGGCCATAGTATATTTCTTTTTTTTTTCAAATGCTTTATTAACTTCTGGTTTACATCATTCATTTGCGCCAGATTTTGAGCTACAATTTTTTTCCCCTGTTTGTCCCCTACCCACCACCCCAAAATAGTGGTCCCACAGGATATTCTCTCCTCCAATCTGCTCTCTCCCATATCTTCTCCCACATCCCCTTCAACTTTTCCCGTAGGGCATGGTGGATCTCTATGCCCCAATGCCTGTATATCTTATTTCCCAATTACATGTAAAATAGCATTAATAATAGTATTTATATATTTTTAAACATTTGATTTAAAAACTTTAAATTCCAGATTAATTGCCTTCCTCCCTTGTCACCCACCCTTACTGGGAAAATAAGCAATTCAGTATAGGTTGTACATGTGGAGCTACGCAAAACATTACCATAGTAGATATATTGTAAAAGACTGACTATATTTCCCTCCCTTCTCTCCCACCTCCCACTTGTTCTATTCTCTACTTTGATCCTGTCCCTTTTCAAAAGTGGGTGCTTCCAACTTCCCTCCCCCCCAGCCTGCCCTCCCTTCCATCATCCCCCGTCTCATCCCCTTCCCCTCTACTCTCCTGGAGGGTGAGATACCCTATCTAGTGTGTATTTCATTCCCTCCCCAAGCCAAATTCAATGAGAATAAGTTTGATCCATTCCTTTTTGCCTTCCTATAATTCCCCTCCATTGTAAACATTTTTCCTTGCCTCTTCTTTATGAGATACTTTACCCCATTCTGTCTCTCCCCATTTCCTCTCGTTGTATTCCTCTCTTATCTCTTAATTTCACCTTTTTAAGTATCATCCCTTCTTGTTAAATTGGTCCTGTGCCCTCTATCTATGTATACCTGTAAACATATATACACACATTTACATATGTACTCATATGCACATATACTCTCATATATAAGCAACTCAAATATATAAGCATATATAATTCAACTATTTTGAATACTGACAAAAGTTTCATCAGTTACAATTATTGTTTTTCCATGTAGGAATTTTAATACTTCAACTTTGATAAGTTCCTTATGATTTCTTTTCCCTGTTTACCATCTCATGCTTCTCTTGCTTCTTGTATCTGAATGTCAAATTTTCTATTCAAATCTGGTTTTTTCATCAAGAATGTTTGAAAGTCCACTGTTTCATTGAATGACCATATTTCCCCCTGAAACATGATACTCAGTTTTGCTGGGTAAGTGATTCTTGGTTTTAATCCCAGCTCCTTTGACCTCCAGAATATCATATTCCAAGCCCTTTGATCCCTCACTGTAGAAGCTGCCAGATACTGGGTAATCGTGATTGTGTTTCCACAATATTCAAATTGTTTCTTCCTTGATCTGGAAATTCCAGAACCTGGCTATAATATTCCTAGGAGTTTTCTTTTTGGGATCTTTTTCAGGAGGTGATCAGTGGATTTTTTCAACCTCTGTTTTGCCCTCTGGTTCTAAACCATCAGGGCAGTTTTCTTTGAGAACTTCCTGAAGGATGATTTCTAGGTTCTTACTTTGATCATGGCTTTCAGGTAGTCCAATAATTTTTAAATTATCTCTCCTGGATCTATTTTCCGGGTCAGTGTTTTTTCCAATGAAATGAGATATTTCACCTTGCCTTCTATTCTTTCATTTGTTTGGATCTGTTTAACAGCATCTTGATTTCTCATAAAGTCATTAGCTTCCATTTGCTGCAATCTAATTCTGAAGGAATGATTCTCTTCAGTGAGTTTTTGAGATTCTTTTTCCATCTGGAAAATTCAGTTTTTTAAGGCATTCTTCTCCTCATTGCCTTCCTGAGCCTCTTTTTCCATTTGAGTCAGTCTATTTTTTAAGGTGTTATTTTCCTCAGTCAGGTTGTTGACTCTCATTTCATAATTTTCTTGCATCATTCTCATTTCTCTTCCTAATTTTTCCTCCACTTCTCTTATCTACTTCTTATGGTCCTCTATGGCCTATACCCAGCTCGTATTTTCCTTTGAAGTTTTTGGTGCAGTAGTTTGTTCTTCACTGTCTTCCTCCTGTTTCGTGCTTTGCTCCTTTTTCCCCCAAAATAGGAGTGTAATGTTGGAATCCTCTGTCTGCTTTGTTTCCTTTGCCTGGTCATGTTGCCCCTCAGTCACTTGACCCTTGGGCTTTTTGCCACAGTAGGACTCTACCACCAGACAGGGGAGCTTTCGTCCCAAATGCTGGGGTTTTCTCAGCTGCCAAAGGTATTAGTTGGGTGCCCTCTCTGAGGTCTCCACACACTCTGGCAAGCTGGTGTCACACCCCAGGACCTCCACTATAGACTGCAGTCCAGATACAAGCAGGTTAAAGCAAGAGCGACTACCCCTCAGAGTGGTGCTTGGTCCCCCTACACTCTGCAGGCCAGGAGCTGAAGCTGCTACATGGGGGTGGCTGCAGGGCTGCAGCTCCCAAGCAGCTTCTCATCCCAGGGGAGGAAGCCGCTGCACTCCCAACTACTGGATCCCAAAGTTCACACTGCACTGACCTCTCACTTTGTCCTTAGCATCTATGTGTTGACAATTCTGGACTGCCACAGCTGCTGGTCATCTGGAGTTCCTCTAGCCGGTGGTTGGTCAGGCCCATCCTGGGGCTAAAACCTCCGGCATGGAGCTGGGCTCAGCTCCTTGGGTGCTGCACTGGCTGATTCCTGCTGGCCTTCAGGGCTGTCTTCAGCGGGAGGTTAGCTTCTTTGTGTCATTTTGTGGGTTCTGTATCTCCAAAGTTTGTTCAGAGTCCCCTTTTACGTGAACTGGAGGTGGTGGGAGCTGAAGCCACTCAGAGGTCCTGTTTCTACTCCGCCATCTTCACTCCACCCCTCCTGTAATCCCCATAGTACATTTCGATTTTGAACAACGTGGCCAGTTCATTGGAGTGGCTCTCTCTGCAGTAGAGTTAGAATGCCTGGCAGTTTAGTTGGAGTAAGGACCTCAGTTTCTAGTGCCTTATCCTGACAGGTGATCTTCAGAATCTTCCCAAGGCACTTCAAATGGAAGCCATTCAGTTTCCTGGCCTGGCGCTGGTAGACTGTCCAGGTTTCATAGGCATACAGTGATGACTCTATAAACCTTCAGCTTGGCAGTCAGTCTAATATCTCTTCTCTCCCACACTGAGAAATAAAGGATGAGATTTGGCCACTGGCTGGTGGCATTGGGTGAGTGGGAGTAAGGAGTTGAGGGCAACACCAAGGTCGTGATCTGGAGTGATTGGGAGGATGCTGGTATCCTTGAGATTAATTGGAAGATTTGGATGAGGGGAGGGTTTGGGGAAAGAGCTAAGAGCCTCTGTGATGCAACCCAGCCCCAACCCAAAGGAAAAGTGTGTCTGCAGGTATCTGACTTCCTCAGTCACTATCCCAAAGAGCAGATCCTGTCAGCTAAGGGACACCTTTAGCAAAGTGATCTGGGGCAGCAGGTGTGGGTGTGCTCTGGAAAGGGTCAGGGGATTTTGCCTTTAGGTGCCTGGGTCCCCTTTGTTTTAAGCTTTTAGGGAATAAATCTGGCCTCAATGGGAAATGCCATGAATGAGAAGGGGCAAAGATAGGGGAGTGTTGAGCTATAATGGCTGAAGGGCAATGGTGGAGTTGTGTTGGAGACAAGCCCACAGTTGAGTAACATAGGAACATTGGGATGTGACCAATCTTCCTGCCTTTCACTTGATTTCATGCCATGGTCCTCTTGGCATCAAGTTTATAGCATCAAAGTTCAAGTGACTGGCCCAGGGTCACACAGTGAGTTTATCAGAGTCAAACCTTGAACCCAGATCTTCCCCTTGGCTTGAATTGTCTAGATAGGCTGTCTCATTATTAAAATCATCATTTCAATAAATATATTTGTTGTCCTTATTATTAATAACCAGCATTAATGTAGCACTATAAGATTTGCAAAGTGCTTTATATTATGTTGTTTAATCAGAGGGAAATATACACACACAAAGATAAAGATCTTGCCCAATATACTTGGTTGGTGTATTGGTGAGGGAGGGGCAAAGCGGCACACTGATAAGTTGCAGAATAGCCAAAGGAGGCAGCAAGGATGGGGAAGGGCCTTGAGACCATACCCTTAGAGGATCCACAGAAGGAAATGGCAGTGCTTAGACAGGAGAAGAGAAAGCTCATGGGAGTTTGGGTAGAGCCAAGAAGGCAGCATAGAAGTAGGAAAGCTCTGTGTGCTCCCCCCATAACTATCTCAAATACCTATAAAAATGGCTCTAAACAAACTTTAGTGCTACAGAAGCCACAAAGTGACAGAGAGAAACAAATCTCCCATTGAAGATAGCCCAGCAGACCAGCAGGATAGGTCCATCGCAGCATGCTGGGAGCAGAGTCCAGATCCGTGGAGCCTGCAGTTTTAGCCTCAGGGCACCCTGACCAGCAGTGGCTGGAGGGACTTTGGAAGAGGGGATCACCAACAGCTATGGCGGCCTTCAGAATTATCAACCCATCAATGCTAAAGACAAAGTGAGAGGTCAGTGTGTACTTTGTGGGAAAA
Source organism: Petaurus breviceps papuanus (assembly GCF_028583685.1). Taxonomy (NCBI): domain Eukaryota; kingdom Metazoa; phylum Chordata; class Mammalia; order Diprotodontia; family Petauridae; genus Petaurus; species Petaurus breviceps. The sequence continues at coordinate 107,731 of NW_027186331.1, forward strand.
GGGGGTCCAGGAATATGGTCCAGCCTCTGCCCCTGGAGGGAGAAGCGGTTGAAGCATGGCAGCCACCATGGCATGGCTGCTTCAGAGCTCCTGGCTTGCAGATTGTAGGGGGACCAAGCAACCAGTCTGAGGGGTAATTGCTCTTGCATTAACCTGCTTGGATATGGATTGCTGTCTAGGGTGGAGGTCCTGGGGTGCATGACCAGGTGCCAGAGCCTATGGAGGCTTCAGATAGGGCATCCAACTAATAGCTCTGGAAGCTGTGAAAATCCCAGTGATTTGGGACAAAGCTCTCCTCTCTGAAAGCAGAGTTCTACTGTGGCAAAAAGTTCAAAAGTCAAGTAATTGAGTGGCAACATGAGCAAGCAAAGGAAGCAAAGCAAGCACAGCAACTCGACTCTGGATTCCTTTTCTGGGGACAAAAAGGATCAAAGCATGAAACAGGAGGAAGACAATGAAGTCAGAACTCCTGTACCAAAAGCTTCCAAGAAAAATATGATGTGGTTACAGGCCATAGAGAAGCTTAAGAAGGATTTTGAAAACCAAATAAGAGAAGTGGGGGAAATATTAGGAAGAGAAATGAGAATGATGCAAGAAAATCATGAAAAGAGAGTCAACAACAACCTGACTGAAGAAAATAACATCTTAAAAATAGACTAACCCAAATGGCAAAAGAGGCTCAAAAAGTCAATGAGAAGAAGAATGCCTTAAAAAGCCGAATTTGCCAGATGGAAAAAGAATCTCAAAAGCTCACTGAAGAGAATAATTCCTTCAGAATTAGATTGGAGCAAATGAAAGTTAATGACTTTATAAGAAATCAAGATACTATTAAACAGATGCAAACAAATGAAAAAATAGAAGACAATGTGAAATATCTCATTGGAAAAACCATTGATGTGGAAAATAGATCCAGGAGAGATAACTTAAAAATTATTGGACTACCTGAAAGCCATGATAAAAAAGAAAATACTTAGAAATCATCCTTCAAGGAATTCCCAAGGAAAATTGCCCTGATGTTTTAGAACCAGAGGGCAAAATAGAGGTTGAAAAATTTCACCAATCACCTCTTGAAAAAGATCCCAAAAAGAAAACTCCTAGGAATATTATAGCCAGGTTCTGTAACTCCCAAGCAGCCAGGAAGAAACAATTTGAATATTGTGGAAACACAATCAGGATAACCCAGGATCTGGCAGCTTCTACACTGAGGGATCAAAGGGCCTGGAGCATGATATTCCAGAGGTCAAAGGAGCTGGGATTAAAACCAAGAATCACCTACCCAGCAAAACTGATTATCATGTTTCATGAGAAGGTAAATAGGGAAAAGAAACCATAAGAAATTTATCAAAGTTGAACTATCTACATTCCTACATGGAAAAACAATAATCTTAACTTATTAAACTTTTCTCAGTATGAGAATATTTGAAGGGAATATAAATGTATATATATGAATATATACATGTATATGTTTATATAGGAGGGTATATGGGCATATGAATACATATGTGAGTGGTGTGTCTATGTGTACAGGTATACGTAGACAGAGGGCGCAGGACCAATTGAATAGGAATTTAAAAGGTGAAATTGAGAAGTGAGAGAGGAATATAATGAGAGGAGATGGGGAGAGACAGAATGGGGTAAATTATCTCATATATGAAGAGGTAAGGGAAAGCTGTTACAAGGGAGGGGAAGAACAGGAAGGCAAAAGGGAATGAGTCAACCTTACTCTCATTGAATTTGGCTTAGGGAGGGAATAACACACTAAATAGGGTATCTCGCCCTACAGGAGAGTATGGGGTAAGGGGATGAGAGGGGGGATGATGGAGGGGAGGGCAGGTTTGGGTGGAGGAAAGTTAGAAGCACACACTTTTGAAATGAGACAGGGTCAGAGTAGAGAATAGAACAACTGGGGGGGGGGATAGGATGGAGGGAAATATAGTCAGTCTTTCACAATATATCCACTATGGAAATGTTTAGTGTAGCTACACATGTAAGTAAGTAAGGGTGGATGATGAGGGAGGAAGGGAAGGGATCTAGAATTCAAAGTTTTGGAATCAAATGTTTAAAAAAATTATTATAATTTTTTTGTTGCATGCGACTGGGAAGTAAGATGTACAGGCACTGAGGTATGGGGATCCATCTTGCCCTACTGTAAAGCTTGAGGGAGATGGGGGAAGATATAGGAGAGTTTGGGGGAGGGGGTATACAATGGGATCGCTGGTTTGGGGTGGTGGGTAGGGGAGGGACGGGAGAAAATTTGTAACCCAAAATCTTGTGGAAATGAATGACGTAAACTAAAAATAAACATAAAATTTAATTAAAAGAAAGCTCATGGGAGCTGTGTTCAAGTATCTGAAAGGTTGCCATGGGGAGGAGGGATGTGTTTTGCTCTGCCAGGCCCTGGAAGGGGGCACCACAGGGAGCCATGGGGTAAAGTGGCAAAGAGGCCGATTTTGGCTTGATATCAGGAAGAACTTTCTGACATCAATAAGCACTGTATCAAAGAGGACAAGGCTGCCCCCAAGGGAAGTGGGAGGGCAGGCTCTGCCTCCCTGGCGACCTTTAAGCAGGGGCTGGAGGTTTTGGAAGGGATCCTTGGTCTACCTCACAGAATTTAAACATGGGGAGAGTTGCCAGGCCTTATTTGGAGGACCCCTTCCCATGAGGCTCCATTTGGCATCCTCTTGTCCAGGGAGGCACAAGCTGCTGCAGGATCAGGAGAGTTCTGGCTGATCAGTACTGGGGGGCTCAAATGAGAGTTTAATTCTGCCGGCATTGCTCCTCCCCCTCCCCAACTTTATTCCGCTGGTAGTGAGTCTGAATGAGCCTGGAGAGACCAATCCTTGGTTGTTATCTAATTTACCTTCCCCCAAACCTTATCCCCCACCTCCCTCTGATTCTGGGAAGCACTCCCCCGTTCCCTCCCCGAAGCACTCAAGACAGACGTCTTTTCTTTCACCGGCCACTAGCTGCTGAAGCTTCCCCCTTTCCTCAACCCCTCTCCCCCAGAGCAGGGAAAGACCTAGGCACTCCCCTCCCCTGCTCTGTCCTTTTTCCATCCTCCCTCCTTGGGATTCTGCCCTCCTCCTCTGCCCTCCCCTCGGCAGACTGGACCAGGACTGATCATTAACACGGACGGAGTCATAAAGAGGCAGGGAGCGAGCCCCGGACGGCACGGGATATTCTGTCTGTTGGTGCCGACCAGCCTGCGCCAGCAAGGAGAGGACAGAAGCCGCTGCTGCCACCATGGACGTCACCACGAGCCCCAGCGTCTCTGCCGGGACCCCCGCGCCTCCCCCCGCGTCCGACCGCATCAAGAATGCCGCGGACATCTCAGTCATTGTCATCTACTTCGTGGTGGTCATGGCCGTGGGGTTGTGGGTATGTGGGGACCCAGGCCAAGGGCAAGGCAGGGCACTGGTGGGCATAGTGGGGAGGGGGCAATAGGACTGAAGTTGGAGCTCTCTCACTTACTGCAACTTACCTGGGAAACAAGCCCCTTCTTCCCTCTGGGCCTTAGTTTCTCCAACTGTAAAATGAAAGGGATGGACTTCTGTCTCTGATATCTCACATCCTAATGCCCCTCCTGTCTGTAACAGTCCGTGTTTTGTAAGGTCATCATGCTTGAGCATCCTCTGTTCCAAAGTCCCTTCCAGTTCTAATATTCAGTGAGTCTATTCTTGGACAGTGGAGTTTTAGGAAGTGGGAAGCAAAGGTGGGGAAGCTGAGGCAGTGTCATCAATTTATTCCAGTGGCAGCTGGCCAGATGTGTCCTTCTCCCCTCCCTGAACAAGAGACAGGGCAAGGTATTCAATATACCAGAACACTGAGGAGAAACAGAATACCTGGGAATGAAGAGAAACGTATTGGGGGGGGGGATATAGAAGGGAGGTGTGGGGGGGTATAGAAAAGATGCAAAATTGAGAGTCTGACTTTCTCATCACAACTCTGTGGACCCTTGAATAAGTCTCTTCCTGTCTTGGAACCTCAGTTTTCTCAGGTGTAAAATGGGGGGAAATATCTTCTACACCATCTATCTTGCAGTTTTGAGGGAAAGGGTTGCTGTAAATCACTGAACTTCGTAGAAGTAAGAGCTATCTGAGTTTCTCCTTTAGGCCTCAGTTTCCTCATTTGTAAAACGAAGAAGAGAAATCATGCTCTTCCTAGTGAGATGGGCTGGACTCAGAAGGTGGTGGGTTCTGTTTCACTGCAGGTGTTCAAATGAAAGTTGAATGACTGCTTAGAATCAATGATGTATGAAGGGATTTCAGCAGTCAGTACAAAACCATCATTTTACAGATGAGGAAACTGAGGCCTGAAGAGTTTGTGTCCTGACCAGAAAATTAGATAGTAAGTGTCAGAGCTGGGATTTGAACCCAGATCTTTCAACAGCAAATCTAATGCTCTTTCCATATTAGAGCAAACTGACTCATCCCTACCATAGAGGGATGCCTGGAGTGTGTGATTTCCAGGTAAAAGGTGCTGTGCCCTCATTCTATGTCCCTCAGGCTCCTAAGCCGCCTCATCTTAATTCACATGATACAGACACCCCCTCAACTACCTCCACTCAGGTGAAACCCCTCCCGTCCTCTCATCACCACCTGTCTCAGGCATGCCCCTTCACAAGTCTCTCACCCTGTGTGGTCTCCTCCCTGCTCCCATTCTATTGTTCACAAACTTCCCTTTATCCCAAACTTCTTCCTGCTGCCCTCCTTCTATCTTCTGGCCTTCACAGAGACCTGGTTCCTTCTCCCTCCCTTCCCTACCCCAAGAAACCATGGATTCCTGGTCATTCTTTCAAGGGCTAGATGGACCTTCTCTCCTGCTCCCAGAGGGAATGGAAATACTCCTTGTTCCCTCCCCTATCAGCACTCCCAGAGCATACCTCTGCCACCATTTCTCAGCTATCTCTCCTCCTTTGGGGTTTATAAAATGAATCCCTTCCTCCCATTCAAAGCAGGGCCAACAGTTACCTACTGGCCCTCAGGAGTCCAGCACCCAGAGCAAGGTCTTCCTCTCTACTTCATCTTTGCCCTTATACTTGAGGACTTCAACATGAGTGTTAATGGGACTTTGAGTAGCCTGGATGGTCTGGTCACCAGCCTTCTCTGCTCCCATGACCTGCTCCTTCACTCCACATATGACTGTCATAGTATCATACATGAGGGCTTGGAACAGAGCTGTAATGTTCAACCCTCTCACTGTACTCATCGGGAAACTGAGGCCGAGGGAAGGTGAGTGATTTGTCCAAAAGCACACAGCAGTGATCACATTAGTGTGACTACACAAGTGTTCCACTTTCAGGATGGAGAGTCCTGAAATTCCTCTGTGCGAGCCCTGCACCTCCTATAGCATCTCTCTCTTTGTCCCTCACTCCTTCTACATCTCTTCCTCATTCTCTCCATTACAACCAGGCCCTTTGACTGCTCGGCTTCTCTTTTAATTCTTGATATCATGGTTGGTCAGCCTGATGCTCTCAAATCCCTTGCTCCCCTATCCTATCATGCTGCACCAAATCCCCACCAGCTATGTCTTCTACCCCTACATCCCAGCTGCTGAACAGAACTGAAGACAGTGGCAGAACCGAGGCAGCTGGGCCCTTTACAGATCACATTTCCCAAACTCAACTGGCCTCAGCAACAAAAGCAATCCTTTTACTCCTCGCCACTTGAATCTCCATCTCTCTCTCCACAGTCATTCTTCTAAGTCTTCCCTTTTCTCCTCAGTCCTCTCACACTTCCCCCATTTTTCCTATCCAACCTTTTCAGTGGATGACATCATATCCTATATCCCTGAGAAAAGAGATACTCTATGAGCCCCTTCTCCACTTGTTCTCCTTTCACAACCATCCTCTTACTTTTACTCTAGTGTGATCCCTCATGAACTTTCTCCTTTACTATTGAAATAGCATCTCAGTGGATCTCTCTGATTTCAGTCTGTCTCCTCTCCAGTCTATTCATCTGTACAGCTGCTGAATTAATACAACTAAAGCACAGATCTGATCATGTCATTCTCCTGCTCAAGAAGCTCCTGTGGCTCCCTATTGCCTCTAGGATGAAATAAAAACTCTTCTATTTGGCATTTAAAGCCCTTTACAATCTGGCTTCAGCTTCTCTTTCTTGGCTTATTCCTCATCATGCACCATCCAGTTAAATCCAATTGGCCCATTTACTCTTCTCTGTTCACTATATTGTTTCCTGTCTCCATGACTTTGCATAGCCAGCAGCCCGTACCTAAAAGGCCCTCCTGATTGCCTCTGTCTCTTAGAATCCTTCCTTCAAGGCTGATTCTGGACCCCCATCCTGATCCCCCAGTTTCTAGTCCCTTGCTTGTAAATCACTCTGCACTGTCTTGTGTTTATTTACCTGCATTCGTGTTGTTTCAAGATCAGATGAGACGGTTCACATGAAGGCAAGAAGAGCTGTGCCCATGGAAGCCTTTTGTCTCCCCAGGACTGGCCAGGCTGTGCCAGTTACCCTGACCCCAAACCGGGCCCGTACACACACGCTGAGCCAGCTGCAACAATGAAGCATTTTTCCCCCTGCTTTCCTCCTTTCCCACAGAGTAAAAATGTAGCCAACAGTGGGAGTGAGAATTCTCCAGATTCCACAGGGGAATACAGCATCTTTTCTCCCAAATATCAATGTCCAGTTTGCATCTATCCAGGACACATTTGTATGTGGAGAGAGACTGCTGGACCTTGGGGAGAGTAAATCTGGGTTTGGGTCACTCCTTCTGCCATTTACCAGCTATGTGAGCTGCTATGCGCCAGTCATTTCTTCCTTTCTAAGCTTCAGTTTTACTCTCTGTCCCACGTAAGATGACTGATTAGAATTGTTGAAAATCATAGAGGGTTGGAAACCACCTGGTCCAAACTATACCTGAGCAAGGAACCCTTTCTTAAGGCACCCACTGGTCATCTAGCCTTTGCTTGAATACCTTCGATGTGGGAAACACCACAGTGCGGAGGCGGGTGACCCAGGTTCCAGTTCTGCTTCTGGTACCCACTAAAGCCTCTGAGTGACATTAAGCAGATTATTTTGCCTCTGTGTGCCTCAGTTTCTCCAGCTGTCAAGTGATGCCTTGGGTAGATGGCCTCCAAGCTCCCTTCCAGCTCTAAATATACGATCCTAACTCTTTTTAACGTCTCCAGGTCTCAGTTTCCTTACTTGTTTGGAGGTCATCTAGTCTAATCCTTTCATTTTATAGATAGAAGAAACTGAACACTGGGAATGATGAGGGACTTGCCCATGATCACAGGTCACCCAGAGCCTGAGACTGAACTTAGACCCCTGATCTGTGACTAGCACTCTTCCTAGTGTGTGTGCGTTTAGAGCTGTCTTCAGCCGGTGGGCTCATTGACTTATTTCAGAGGGACTGGGTTATTTACCTGGTGGGTGGGGGTTACTTGGTTGGATTGTGAAGTTTGCTGCTGAGGGTGGCATGGGAGACTAGAGGGCGAGCTGGACCTCAGCCTTGGAGCTCAGTGTTGACATTCTCTTCTTGAATCGTCACTTAACGTTTCTGGACCTCAGGTTCCTGTCAAATGTGGTGTTTGGACTTGCAAGATCTTTGATCTTGGCTATTGCCGTGTGGAGAAGTCATAGGGGCTTACAGAGCACATTTCTTTTCCTTTCTTTTGCTAGACCATGAGAGAAACACAGAACAAACTGGCAGAGGGCAAATAAGACCCTTCCTTTGGGCAGGTCAGACTCAGAAAACAGCAGCCCACATTATAGCCCCACTCTCAGCATCTGAGTTTAAATTTGGTGCTGAAATGTCCCCAACACATGTCCTGAGGGTTCTCTACCTTTCACTGGCCTTCAAGAGATTCATGAACAAGGCCAAGGAATATGGGTTTAGTTTTCTCTGGGATGATGCCATTTAAACATTACATGCCCCTGTATGCAGGTGGGACATGAAATTGGGTCATCAAGATAGGGTTGAAGTAGCAAGGCAGGTCCTCTAGAGCAGGGGCCTTCACCTCTTTGTGTCACGGGCCCTCCTCCATGGGGCAATCTGGTAAAGACTGTTTCCCTTCTCAGAATAATAGTTTTTAATGAGAAAATAAAATACATAAGATCATAACGGATATCAATTGTATTGAAATAAAGATTTAGTCTTTCCTCGTGCAGAATTCCTGAACCCCTTGAAATCTATCCTTGGGGGAGCCCAGGGAAAGACCCTTTAACTCTAGAAGTTAGTGAGTCCCTCCTGAAGTTGTACCTGAAGTTGGGGTTTCAAAATACAGACTTTTCAAGCTGGAAAGGCTTTTAGAGTCTAGCAGGCCTGGGGAACCTGAGGCCTCGAGGCCACAAGTGGTCCTCTAGATCCTCAAGTGCAGTGCTTTGATTGAATCCAAACTTTATAGAACAAACCCCCTTCATAAAAGGATTTGTTCTGGCAAACTTGAGCTCAGTCACAAGGCTGCACCCAAGGACCTAGAAGGCCCCATGTGGCCTTGAGGTCACAGGTTCCCCACCCCTGGTAGCCTTTCTTTACACATAGGGCAACAGAAGCTGAGAAAGACAGTGAATTGCAATGGGTCATATTGTCTCTGCAGCTTTCTAAGTGTGGATAACAGAGGCATGAGAGAGCTTGGGCATATGAGCTGGTTGCCATTACTCTGCATAAAATACAAACCCTCATTAAATCAACAGCATAAATATTGGATGAACATTAGTCACCTTTCCCCATCGTTCCATTGTGTCTGAGTCTTCCTGACCCCACAAGGGTTTTCTTGGCAAGGATACCAGAGGGCTTCACCATTTCCTTCTCCAGTGGGTTAAGGCAGACAGAGGTTGAATGACTTGCCCAGGGTCACACAGCTAGTGCATATGGCTATAGTGTCTGAGGATGGATTTGAATTTGGGTCTTCCTGACTCCAGGCCCAGTTGGATGAGTGTAATGGGAATGCAAATTTGGAAGATCTTCCCTGCCCCTAGGCTAAAGTGCACCTGAAGCCTGGGGTGGGAGGCTTGTTTTTCAGTAGATACTTTTTGATTGGCCAGTGGGTCAATAAGGTTATTACATTCTCTGAGCCAGGAGAAGGCTATATAAGCCCTGATGTGTAGCTTTGTTTTGGGGGCTCACTTTGAGAAGTGTTCTGTGATTTGATCTGTATTGTGAAAAGCCGTTGTTGAGAGTCCTCCGGCTTTGAAAAAACCCAGATGTTGAAACCCAGATGTTGACTGGGTATGGATGTAATGGTTGAACAGTTTGGAAATCTGTCTACTTGATCTGTCTCTGTCTTGATAATTCTGCCTGTATGCTTTGAAGTTCAGGGTGCTGACCTTTTTCCCCTGAACAAGGTAAACGATATATGTCTGACTGATTAAAGTAAGCTTGTTAACCCATTTTGAGTTGCTTTCCTTTAACAAAGCAGATCCAAGAACCTGTATGAGCAGCAAACCCTGAGGACGTTCTTGGGGTGCTTGCTGCTACAAAATGGAGTCACGAACAGGATCTGCAGAGTAAAAGGAAAGTATGGGGGCTGGGATAATCGTTTGTTTCCCAGTTGTGGTAGCTGTGATTCTGTGGAGCCGTGGAGCAGGAGAGAAGAATGGCCTGCATGCGGACTTCGCTGAGCTGAGAGCGGGAATGGTGAGCTGCCTGCATCGGGACCTGGGCAGAAGCCAGGAGCGGCTGCCGCCTGCGGGAGGAGAAGGAGCCCAAGAGTTCGGAATTCAGCCACAGGAAAAGATAAGAACTGAGCAGCAAAGCAGGGGCACTGAATGTGTTTCCTGGCTGCATCCCACTGTTTGGGACCCTGGGGGAGAATGGACTTGTGACTATGGTGGGTGGGATGAAGTGCCTTGGATCCCCAGGGACCCCACCTTGTTGGTTTTGTTGCCCAGCCTCCTCTCTGTACTTGGAAGCAGGGGCTGGAAGCGAGTCCTCAGGGTTTGCTGCTCATACAGGTTCTTGGATCTGCTTTGTTAAAGGAAAGCAACTCAAAATGGGTTAACAAGCTTACTTTAATCAGTCAGACATATATCGTTTACCTTGTTCAGGGGAAAAAGGTCAGCACCCTGAACTTCAAAGCATACAGGCAGAATTATCAAGACAGAGACAGATCAAGTAGACAGATTTCCAAACTGTCCAACCATTACATCCATACCCAGTCAACATCTGGGTTTCAACATCTGGGTTTTTTCAAAGCCGGGGGACTCTCAACAATGGCTTCCCAGAATTCAGATCAAATCACAGAACACTTCTCAAAGTGAGTCCCAAAACAAAGCTACACATCAGGGCTTATATAGCCTTCTCCTGGCTCAGAGAATGTAACAACCTTATTGACTCACTGGCCAATCAAGAAGTATCTACTGAAAAACAAGCCTCCCACCCCAGGCTTCAGGTGCACTTTAGCCTAGGGGCAGGGAAGATCTTCCAAATTTGCATTCCCATTACAATGAGTCCCTTCTTTTCATAACACCATTAAGAGAAAATATAATCAGCAGCAATTTTGAGAAGCCAATCGGCCAATCAATAAACATTTATTAAAGGCTTACTGGGGCAGTAGACCTGGAGCTGCCTCTGTGGAGAGAGCACTGGGCTTGGAATCAGGAAGACTCACCTTCTAGCTGTGGGATCCTGGGCAAGTCACCTAACCCTGTTTGCCTCAATTTCCTCATCTGTAAAATGATCTGGAGAAGGAAACAGGAACCATTTTGCCAAGATAACCATAAATGGGGTCACAGAGAGTCAGACACATCTGAAACAACTCAACAACTATAGCAGCAGCAGCAACAAAAGGCTTAGTAGGGGCCAGGGATGGTGCTAAGTGCAAGGGATGCAAAAATCAGAGTAAAGACCATATCTGCCTTCAGGGAGCTTACATTCTAATGGTGGATATCACCTGAAAACAGTCATGTCCATTAAAGATAAATGCCATGGAAAACATACCGTGAAGGACCTTGCAGAGCTAAGATTCAAGTCTGGAAAGAGTCCGGGGAAGCTAATGGGGGAGATGAGGAATGGCAGCAATCCAGATATGGGGACAGCCTCTGAAAAGGGACAGAGCTGGGGGCTGGAGGGATCCCTGGAGGAACAGCAGGGAGGCCAGTGTAGCTGGAGAGGAACAAAGTCTGAAACTGAAAAGTGTCAGGGGACAGGACAGGTTGTGTAGAGCTGGAAATGCCAGAAAGAAGACTTTCTATTTCATTGCAGAGGTAATAAGGACTGAGCCACCCGGGTAGGAGTCAGATGTCTTCCTGACAACCCCAGCAGCAATCAATCTACCTAATTTACCTTTACATTTGATCATCTGAATTTTTGTCAGAGACAAAGTGCTTCTTACAAGGGCTTTGCTCTTTCAACTATACAAACAATTGAAACCTGTTTGAAGAGAAAGGAGACCAGAGCTGGGAAGGGAGGCTGGACTGGGTGACTCCTTCTGAGTCTTAAGATTCAATGAAGCCATATTGGGAGAGAGTGCAGGTCCTTGAATTGGAAGGACCTGAGATCAAATCTGATCACAATTATTTGCTGTGTGATCCTGGGCAAGTCACTTAACCCTATTTGCCTCAGTTTCCTCATCTGTAAAATGAGCTGGAGAAGGAAATGGCAAACCACTCCAGTATCTCCACCAAGAAAATCCCAATGAGGTCATGAAGGATCAGACAGGACTAATTGACCAAATGCCAAATACTTAGATTTGTTCACAGCACAACACAACTTCATGATGGTGAGAAGAATCTCCCTTTGCTTCTCCTGTGGGGGTCACCTCTCAGTAGTCTGCATGCCAACTCTGTTGTGTCTTCAGTTCTGTTATATCTTGTATCCTGTTTGCTCCTTTCTACCCAGGCCATGCTGAAGACCAATCGAACGACGGTGGGAGGCTTCTTCCTGGCTGGCAGGGACATGACATGGTGGCCAGTGAGTATGTCCCACTCTATCCCCTTGTTATTTATTTGAACAGTGGCCTTCTGTAGCCTCTCCCAAGCTTCATACTCAGGAAGCCTGAAGCTAAGTTGAGGACCAGCTAGGATCTGAAATAAAAGAGAGAAGAGAAAGCTTCGGCCTCCCTTTGGACCTCATGTCTCTACTCACTTCTCTTTTGTGTACTTGTTTAGAATGAAAGTGAGGTACAGGAGCCTTGGGCTCTTTCCCAGTGACAAGGAGAGGAATAAAGGTGGAAAAGAGGGGAATATGCTTGAGAGAAAAGTTCAGTGAGTTTGGGTTCCATTCCCCTACGCTGCCCCTTCTTCAGTGTTATTTCTTGGTCCAGGATATTTCAGACCCCATCAGGGACTCAACAGAAAGATGAATGAAAAGAAGGGTCATATGACATCTTAGTAAACCTAGACCCAGTGGCAGGTAGAAGGTTGGCCAGGGTGGAAAGGAGAAGCAGCCTGTTCTTATGATAGAGGGGAGGGGGCCACCAAGCACCATTAAGAGCCCCACGAAAAGATGGGTTTGAATCTCACCTCTGCTACTGCCTAGCTGTGTGACCTTGTACAGGAGCCCTGCTCTCTGGACCTCAGTTTCCTTCACTGTAAAAGGAGGCAGTTGGAGTAGATATTCTCAAAAGTTCCTTCTCATTCTCAAGTCCATGATCCTGCATAACTATAAAAGTCTCTGATGGTTTCACAGTCTGATATCTGTATGTTCTTCCTCTGGCTTCCAGATTGGTGCTTCTCTCTTTGCCAGTAACATTGGCAGTACCAGTTTCGTGGGACTGGCTGGGACTGGTTCGGTCTCAGGAATTGCTGTTGCCGTGCTTGAGACAAACGTAGGTGATGCATCTTCGATATTTCCCTCTTAAACCTAACCCCCCCCCACACACACACACAGGGAGAGCTCCTTCTTAACCTTCTTAAATAACCTTTAAATACCTCCATCAATAAAAAACCTCCTTCTTAACAAACATTTATTAAGCCTTCTCTGTGTGCCAGGCACTGTGCTGACCACTGAGGTTTCAAAGGAACTAATTTTATTACAAGGAGATAGCAGCAGCTGACTAGATCCATCCAAAATATATAGGGAGTAGATGGGAGGCAATGGCAGTCAGGATGGCCCTAGTGAGAGTAGGGATAACCTAGGAGGGAGGAGACCCAAGAAAACCTCAGACAGGTGAGACTTGAGCTTAGTCTCAGGGGATGTCACAGAAGCTCAGAGATGGGGATGAGAAGGGAGAGAGCGTTTCTGGCATGGGGGGGGGGTGTTGTGTGTGAAACTGGACCTGTTTCTTCTACTGTAAAAGAAGGGAGGATGACCACGTGACTTTTAAAGTTCCTACCAGCTCTAAATGGTTGCCTTCTTAAAAAAAAACTAAATTCTTTTTCTGACAGCACCTTCATCTTCCAGTCTATCTTGCCTCCTTTATCTCTCTGAGCTAGTTACCTTCCTCCCCGCCCCCACCCCATACTGAAGAATAAAAGAGGAGAAAATGCTCAAGAAAACCAAGCAACATATCAGCCAGCCTCACAATATATGCAGTGTTCCTCCCCCATAGTCCCCCACCTCTACAAACAAGGAAGGGAGGGAGGTGCATTCTATTTCTTTTTGGAGACCGAGGTTGGCCATGTCTCTACATTCAGTTGGGATTTTACTTGTCATTCTTTCTGTGGGCCTATGATCTTCAGGCTTCTCTTCCCCCACCTCAGAGCTGCCTTGGTCTGAGGGGCCCTATCCTCTTGGCTGAGGAGGCTTCCAGGGAGCAGGCTGCCAGCTCCAGAGCTGGATGAAGTGAGTGGGAGCCTGGGATCCATTTCTGTTCTTGGGCTAGACAACTGGGGATGCAAAGCCAAACTCCAGATACCCAGAGAGAATCAGGTGCCCCACACCAGGTCAGGTGCCCACACCAAATATGCTGGAAATAGAGACGCCAAACAGGGAAACCCTGAAAGGCTGTTCTCTCCAGCCAGATTGTCGTAGGTACAACTACATGCTCAAGGGCTAACTCCCATTTGATCCTTAAAGAGTCCTGTCCATGCTGGGCTCTAATAGGCTTCCTGAGGGCCACTGCATCATTGCCTTATCCTAAACTGGGGAAAGGATTCATTCATTTATTCAACTATCCAGTCAACATTATTGGGTGCCTACTGAGGCACTACTCTATGCTGGGCATGGAGAAAAGGCTTCAATAAAACATCATTCCTCTTCTTATGCAGCTTATGGCTGAGGAGGAGGAGGAAATAAACTATAGCTAGCTGTGATAATATGCCCTGTAGGCATTGGAATACCCTGACTCAGCCTTCAGGCCACAGATAGATGTGCCCTATGACCTGGCATGAGCTTGGCAAGAGTCAGATGAGGGTGGAGGAATTCCAGGTGGCCAAGGGCAGGGCAGGGAAGGGCAGGGCAGAGAGGACACCTTAAGATATCATGAAAGTTCAGCCTCTGTAGACCTGCGGGGATCCAAGGATGGGCACACCGGCTCCCTGCTCTGGAGAGCTGCAGTCTGCTTGTTTGTTGAAGAAGTAGATGGGTGTTGGCAGGAGGGACCCCTGTGGGGGGGAGAGAGAGAAAGAGAGAGTGACAGAGAGACAGAGAGAGATAGAGAGACAGAGAGAGACAGAAAGAGAGACAGAGAGACAGAGAGAGACAGAGAGAGAGAGACACAGAGAGACAGAGACAGAGACAGAGACAGAGAGACAGAGACAGAGAGACAGAGACAGAGACAGTGTGTGTGTGTCTATGGCCAGATGTAATCTCTCCAGGCTTTCTCTTTTCCCATCTCTGAGGCCTCTGACACCCTTGACACTGTGACTCCCCCATGTCCCTTTCTCATACCAGAGGCAGCCTAGGGCCTCTCTCTCCAGAGACCTTATGCTGAACTCCAAGTCAGCCACTGGAATTCTGCCAGTAGAGGCTGAAAGGGCCACTTGCTGGGAATGTTGGAGCAGCAATTCCTGACCATGTCTGGATCAGGCCAGAGGTCTCTGAGGTCGTAACCCTCTCTCTGGACACTGATCTCAGGGAGCTGCCCTTTTTGAAAGGATCTGATAAACTAAGTCACAGTCAAGTGCTAACATCTGATCACTTATAGACTGTTCTAGCTCAGTGGCACCTTACTTATTCAACTGAAATTTTAAAAACACCTACTATGTTCCAGGCACTGTGCTAGGTACATGTAGAGACAGGATGAAAACAGCCTCTGCCTTCAGAGAGGGTGCATTCTATTGGGGGGAAATGCCCTTAGATACAAGAAACAGAAAATAATATTAGGGGGCATAACCTCTGGGGGAGGGAGGAAGCAGGAAGCAGGTAGAATTGAGCTGAGTTATGAAGGATTCTGGGAATCATCCTTCAGAGGCAGAGGTGAGGAAGAAGAGGATTCCAGGCACGGGGATTCCCTCTGCAGAGGGAAATGAAACGTGGAACTTGTGCAAGTCAGCCAGGATGGTGGCAGAGACAAGGAACCCATAGCAGAGAGAGGGAAAGTGACTCACCTAGCTAGTAAGCATCAGTCATGACATGAGCCCAGGTCTCCTTATTCTACACCCAGAGCTCTGTCTAATGATGTCAAGTTTCCTAGGTTATCCAAGTCAGAAGGGACCTTAGAGATCTTCTGGTCCAATCGTATCCTTTTACAGAAGAGGAAACCGAGGCTCAGAGAAAATAAGGGACTAGACCAAGGTCTAATGTCTTCCTACATCCAAAAGTTGTTTTCATTTTAGAAGATGAATATTAAAGGCTCCCTATTAAAGATGAAAAAATGTCACCCTCAAAAGAATGACTTTCTCAAGGTGGGACCCATTTTGACCTCACTGATTAAAATTGTAAGAGAGATTTTTGTCAGAAGCCATATTTCCCAATGTCCCTTTAAATCATTTCATGTGAGTATCAGATAAATAGAGGGAAGAAACCCAGGATCTTGGGGAATCAAACACTGATTGGGCAGGACCAATGAGAAGATAAGCTTGATTCCTCTATGATCTCTCCTTGTTTCTTGCAGGGATTGCCATTGCTGCTGGTCCTAGGCTGGCTCTTTGTCCCCATTTACATCAAGGCTGGGGTAGGTACCCAAAGGCAGGAGCTCTTTCTCCTTCAAAACCCTGCCTCATTAATTCTTGAAAGACTATTTGCTCATCATTATATAATGCTTCAAGTCTTCCAAATCTCTTTAGCTATAACAACTATGGAAAATGCATTGTGTATGAGACTTTATTTTATCTTCTTAATTTCACAAATGAGGAAACTAAGGCCCAGGGGGACCAAATTAATGACCCAAGGTCACATGAGGGGCAGGACTTGAACTAAGGTCCCTGACTCTACATCCCATGTTGGGATGGTGCCTTCCCACTCTAGCATCAGGGGAATGGGATTAGTTGGAATGCTGGCACAGTGCTTCAGAAAGGTCCCCATTCACCCAATCCTAGTGCCTAATGTTCCCATGATGCTTAGCGGTTCAATGTGAGTCTTGCTTCTTCCTACCTGTGCAGGTAGTGACCATGCCTGAGTACCTGATGAAGAGGTTTGGAGGGAAGAGGATTCAGATCTACTTCTCCATCATTTCCCTATTCTCATCTGTGGCCATGAGGATCTCGGTGAGTCCATCCTTACCTCTGCATTTTGGTGGAATGTAAGTCCCCTGAGGGCAGGTGCTGACTCCTTTCAGTCTCTTTCTCTCCGTTGACTGGCACAGCTCCTGGCACAGAGTATGCGCTTGATAAATAATTGTTTTTTTTTTCAATCGAGGCTGCTACTAAATGTAGAAAGCCTGGTGTGAGAGAGCTGGGAGTTATCATTGAATATCATTAAAATATTGGTGGTCTGGCAATGTGAACTTAATAGAAAGAAGAATGCTAATGTAAGGAAGAAGGAGCTGTCTCTGGTCCTAGAACAGAGAACCAGGGGGCTGGCCTGTAGATTTTTAGAGAATTGATCCTGTTCTGGAAGACACCTCTCCATAGGTTCTTGGTTGGCTGTGTTCTCTCTCATGCTGTGGAAGCCCCCAAGGTAGCACTCTGTTAGTACTAAGACTAGGGAAGGCAATGGAGCTGGATGTAGGTGAACTCCCTGTGGACCCCTTTGGTGCATGAGGAGTTGGAACTGGCATATTTAAGGAAGAAGAAGTGCTGGTGGATTGGTAGGCTGGGCTACCCTTGGTACGGTGAATTCCATTGGCTTGGGAGGAAGAATCATGGGATCATAGAGATATCTTAGAGATGATCCAGCTCAGTCCACTCCTTTCATAGATGGGGAAACTGAGGCCTAAAGAGGTCAAGAGACTTGCCCAAGGTCACACAAACAGCAAGTAGCAGAGTTAGAATTTGAATTCCTGTTACCTGGCACCAATTTCTGGGCTCTTCTCACCATAGTACACTGATTTCTGAGGGCTCCGGGAGAAATCTGTCGGATTTATTGAACCCACTTTTTGAGTTTTTGAGAATTATCTCTCATGTGCCCTTCCAGGTTTAAAATGTCATGATTCTTGGAAAATTACCTTCTTTATCTCCTCTCTCTAATGTCAGGTCCCCAGATCATGTACTTGTCTCATTTTTCATTAGAAAAATGGTCCTGACATTTGCTTTCTAGCTATGTCAGGCTGTCCATGATTGAGCCAACCTGAAGGGGTGGTGCTTCCCAGACCTTTTAGAACCAGCATTTAATGAGCCCTAAGTGCCGTAAGCAAGCTGGATGAGCTTGGACCAGTTCTTTCTTCTTCATTTTATCCCTGTTAAATGAAGTGGTTAAAATAGATTAGTAACTATCAAAGTGTAGGCTGGGAACCCTGGAGGTCCTCAAGACCCTTTCAGGGAGCACATGAGAACAAAATTATTTTCATAATAGCAGATAGATGGTACAGTAAATGGAGCACTGGGCCGCGAGTCTGGAAGTTGTCATTTAGTCATGTCTGATTCTTGGTGACCACATTTAAGGTTTTCTGGGCAAAGATACTGGAGTGGTTTTCTATTCCTTCTCTGGCTCATTTTACAGATGAGGAAACTAAGTCAAACAGGGCTAAGTGACTTTCTCAGAGTCACACAGCTAGTAAGTGTCTCAGGCCAGATTTGAACTCAGAGAGAGTTTTCCTGACTCCAGGCCCTGCACTCTAACCACTGTAAAGCTTAGGTGCCCATATTCCAAAGACCTGAGTTCAAATCCAGCTTCAGATGCTTACTAGCTATGTGACCCTAGTTTATATCTAATGTCCCTTCCAGTTCAGACATCTTATCCTGTGTTTGTAAGCACCGCGCTGACAAAACCAGGGGCAAAGTTGTGGGTATTAGGAGTTTCCAAGAATGATGAGGCACGGCTTTTACCCTCAGGCAGTTTTCAGTCTAGTGAGGAAGATGGGGCTGAGGTCCCTTTCAGCTCCGACAGTCTATGAGTCCATAAATGCCCAAACTCACAGTCCAGACAGTAAGGGGGAATGCAAATAATAGCTGAGGGCTTCTTGGAGGGTGAACTGTCCAATGGAAGAGTTGTAATTTTCTCTTCTAGGCTGGAAAGAAATGTCGGGAATTGCAAAGAGAGACAGATTTTGTCTATATCAGGACAAGCTTCCTAATAGAGCTGTCCCAAAGCGGGAAGCGTATCCTTGCCTCTCAGATTCCCTATCAAGGCTTAGCTCAGTTGTTGGCTCCTCCACAAGGTTTTCCTTGATTTCTCCCTCAAATATTCCCAGTATACTTTGCCTGGATCTCTTGGTTGCCCCCACCTTATATTATATTTGTATGAATGGCCTACCTCCACATCTAGATTGAAGATGGGAACTCTTTCATTTTAGTCTTTGGATCCCAGGAGCTGAACACACAGTCAGTAATTAATAAATGTTCATTGGATTGAATAGAAAAATGGTATCCCTGTTCTTGGAGGTCTTTGAGCAGAACTTGAATAACTTCTTTCTGGAATGGTCATAGAGGAGATCCTTAGGCAGTCAACCTGCATCTGTTAAGTCCTACTACGTGCCAGGTGTTGTGGTAAGTGCAAGTTGGAGTAGATAGCTTCTGAGGTCCCATCCAACTGTGGAAGCCTGTGTTTCTGTGCCTACGGTGGTAGCAGGCTCTCCGTCTTTTCCTTGGTTAGACTTGGGGTATTGTGTTCAGTTCTGGGTTCCATAATTTATGAAAGACTTCAATAAGCTAGAGAGTATCCAGAGGATAAGCAGATGAGGGCAGCCAGAGTCTCATAGGGAGAAAATCAAATAAAGCCTTATGGGAGAGGAGGCACCCAAATTAAATGCTGATAGGGAATATGAGAGGCAAGGCAAGCCATTCCACTTTGGGAAGCCTTTGGTTATTAGGAAGCCTTTCCTTACATTGAGCTAAAATTTGACCTTCTTTACCACCTCTAGCATTTCTTTCCAATCAAGTAGAAGAAATCAGATCCCTCCTCTTGAGTAGCTTCAGTTAGAAGTGAAATCTCCACTTCTTGACTTAGCAGACTGCTGCCCAGACCATGTGTCTGGGCATTTCTAGACTCAGAGACTATCAGAGCTGAAATGCCATCTGGCCCAAACCCCTCATTTTAAAGATGGGGAAACTGAGATCTAGGGAGGACAAATGATTTCCTCTATGTCACATAGCTAATCAGAGCTTAAGTGTTATCCTTTCAATCTTCTAGCTTTACAAAAGTGCAATGAAGCATCACAGGGTAAAAAGGCAGCAAGATCTTCCTGGGAAAAGTCTCACCAAGTTGCGGCATAGGAATGTAATGTGATGCTGCTGTGCTGAGCTGAGCTGCTTGATTTTAGAAAAACATTGAAATACTTGCATGAAGTAATGAAGAGTGAAATGAAACCAAGAGAATATTGTATGCAGTAATATTCAAAGAATGACTTTGAATGACTAATTCATCTTGAGTATCATAAATACTCAAACTAACAACAAAGGACCTAGGAAGGAAGATGCTGTCTTCCTCCAAAGAAAGAACTGATAAACAGAAGGATATTCAGTATCGTTTTACATATATGTGTGTATACACACATTTATTTCTGTTTAGTTGTAACCTTCTCTAGCATGTGGTGGGGAGGAAGGAAGGAAAAAATAAGAAGCACACAGTAAAGAACAAAATAAAATTTAGAAGGGAGCATAGAAATCAGGGTAGCTTTGAAAGCAACATGTAGTATTTATTACATAGTTGGTTTTTTAAATTAGACACTCTGAAATGGAAATCCATACTTTTATATCTAATCCTCTATGTTGTGCTGTGTATATAGAAATGCTCTTTCTGCTTTAAGTTCAAAGCAAATAAAATATTTAAAATGTAAAAAAAAAATTAAAAAGAGAAGATAGTAAGGGCCAGAGTTGGCACACCCCGGGGAAATGATTCACCCTCTTACTTTTGCCCCAGTCAGCTGTAACCAGGGTATGTGTGAGGCACTATTGCTACAGAGACAAACATGGAGTAGTTCTTGCCCTCGACAACTCATAATATGTTGTATTGGAGAAGACAATGAGTGTGTTTATTTGACAGACAGAAGAAGCATTAGCCCTGCTCAGCTTTGCCCAGTGGGTAGAAGCAGGAAGAATGGGAGGACGTTCCAGAGAGGAAGATGCTGGGGTGATAGAGGGAACAACTGCTTAACAGTTAGAGCTGACCCAAAGGGGAATGCAATGTCTTCAGGCAGAACCTAGAGGAGCACTTGGAGGGCACATTGAGACGGCAGTGAGCATTCAGGTATGGCAGGGGCTTTAACCTTCTTCATGCTGTGGCCCCCTTGGGTGATCAGTCTGCTAAAGCCTGGGATCCCTTCTTAGACTCAGATCGTGCAATGTGTAACATAAGATGCACATGGTTACAAAGGAAACTGGTAATATTGAAACTGTCTGTCAGTCCATCTGCCTGTCTGTCTATCT
>NW_027186331.1:128487-131765 GCF_028583685.1 Petaurus breviceps papuanus
TCTATCTATCTATCTATCTATCTATCTATCTATCTATCTATCTATCGTGGACCCCAGGTTAAGAACCACTGCTTTATGGTTTGAACTCAGTGGCTGCTGAGATCCCATGAATTCTTACTCTCTGGAATGCTGGACAGAGGTGATACTTGAAACAGGTTCTCCAGCATAGGTGGTAGGACATGAGTAGGGAGAGAAGGGAGAGCAAAGGAGGACATTCTGAGCAAAGTTGTGCCAAGGACAAGATGATACTCTGAAACCCCTTCCAGTTTGGGGGCTAAACTGTATGAGCAGAGGTGTGGAGGTGGGAGTGAGATCGGGGCGGGGAGGTGCTTGGTGTCCCTGGAGCTGAGGGTTCATTGTGGGGAGAAGGAGTGATAAGGGTGGGCAGGCAGGTGAGGCCAGATTGTGGGAGGCCTTGAATGGCAGCTCCCATTGATAATGTTGGAGTGGCACCCACACATATGGAAGTTTGCCCTTGCTTCAGCTTGTGGTGAGAGGTTTTAATAGCAGTTAATCTCGAAGACACGACCTTTTGTTCACTTTTTTTCTGCCCTGAGTGATAAGACATTCTCATTGAGTTTACTAATTAAGCCACAAATTCCAATGTGACTTTAACCTTTTCACACCATCATCCTACAGCTGGCAAGGACCTAAGAGTCCACTGAGTCTTGTCTTTTACATCTAAGGGTAAAGTTAGAGACTGGGACTTCATCCAAGGTCACACAGCATAGGCAGAATCAAAGGAGGTTTATTTGGGAGCACCCGTCGAATGGTGGAGACACTGCACCAGAAACCTTGGGCTTGGGTCCTGAAGGCTTAAATCCTGACATCCTAGCCCTGTCACTCCCTGGCTGTGGGACCTTGGCCAAGTCACTGCATCTCTCTCAGACTCAGTTTGCTCTTCTATCAAATATGGAGCTGGCACCTGAGGATCGATGGTTTTTGTTTTTCTCTCTCTTCAGACATGCAGAGTTGGGAAACATAAGTAGGAATGCTATTTCCTAACCCTTACAAATACTTTAGTTGTTAATGGACATTTAAAAGGGCAGCAAAAAGTGGTGGAGGGTAGAAGTAATGAACTTCTCATCACAATGTCATAGTTTTCTGAGCTGGATCAGGACTTGGCCAGAACCCAGAAAACAGCAGGGTGTGTCAGGATCCAAGGCCATCCCACACCTCCTACCTTCCTCAAGACACGTGCTGTTTTTCACTTATTGACAAGAACTTCAGGGTGTTCCCAAATAATGTCTAATCGTACATTTGATATTACTTCCTTTTCTTGGTTGGAGGAGGGGAGCATGGAGCCTATACCTGTGTAGGGAACTTCCAGTGTGGAAACTCCTTCCATCAATGCAACTCATCTGTGCCTTAGAGTCCTTGAGAGTTCCCTGGAAGCACTAGGAGATGAAGTGGTTTGCCATACAGAGTCCCTGTGGGAACGGGACAATACTGGAACCCAGGGTTACCTGGTTCTCTCCACCATGCTACCATTCCTCTTAGTGTCTCAGAGCTCCATATGCACGGTCTCTGGGGAGAGACTGGACCCTCTAATTCTCTGTGCATTTCTCTCTTCTGTGGGTGTCTTGCTCACTATTTATAACAGGCAGGGGTGGGGAACCTGCAGCCTTGAGGGCACATTTGACCTTCTAGGTCCTTGGATGCAGCCTTTTGACTGAGTACATGTTTTACAGAATATGTGTTTTGGTTAAGGGGATTTGTTCTGGGAAGTTTGGATTCCATCAAAGGGCTGCACAGGAGGACCAAGAGGGCTAGATGTGACCCTGAGTCTGCAGGTTCCCCACCCTGGAACAGAGCATTCATGGGTCTGGGGCTGTCACGTGGGTACCATGATGCATAGAGCAAGACCTCAGAGTCAGGAAGACTCATTTTCTTGAGTTCAAGCTCGGCCTTAAACACTTACTAGCTGCCGGACCCTGGGCAAGTCACTTACCCTGTTTGCTTCAGTTTTCTCTTCAGTAAAATGAAGTACAGAATGAAATGGCAAACTGTTCCATGTCTTTGCCAAGAAAACCCCAATGGGGTCATGAAGAGTTGGACACATTTTAAAATGACTGAACAACAAAAATTCCCAGTTCTCATGGCCACTATGATGTCAGGGAAAGAATGCTGGATGTAGACTCAGATGGCATGTCTTTGAACTTTCTAGTTGTATTACTGAGAAAAATCACTCAACTTCTCAGGGATTCCCTTTCCTCCTCTGGGAAACAAGGATTTTGGACTAGGGGACCTCTGTAGTCCCTCCCAGTCCATTCAAGGACTCTATCAATCCTGCTGCTAACACCTCATCACATCAGGAAGGTGGCCTAGGATTTCCAGTATACTGCACAAGAATTGAATTTTTATTTTGGCCAAAGCAACCTTTTAAAAATTGTCTACTGAGGCACATGACTACCCTGGTGCCATAGTCCTCTTCAAAAATGAAGGACAAACACAGCCTGTGAGCAGACCCATTGAAGTTTGGGGTTTAGGGGGTGCTCAAGACCCCAAAATACTGACATGCTGGGTCCCGCCGAATGAATTTGACTCGAACCTTCTCTCAGACAAAGTAAACCCAAGTTTATTAAAGATTCACCATAATGGGTAGACTCTTAAGGAGCCTAAGTATTTGTGACACCTATATTGACACAGACTGCATCTGAGCTAGATTGGATCTGAGTGCCTTCCTGGAGGCAAGATGGATCTTATGTACAGAAAGCCTGTGGGAGGGATCAAGGGGTGGTCTAGTAGTCTGGGAGGAGGGGTCTAGGGAGGATCTTGATGGGACTGAGGTCAGACTCTAGGAACCAAGAGAATGAGATTTTGATGGGATCAAGAGTGGGAAACAGCCAGAGGCATGGAGGCAATCTGGAGGTAACTGATAATGGAAGGTTAGGCTAGTTTAAGGGGAACAGATTTGGTCATAGATATTTTGATAGGATCAGACAATGGAGGGCTAGGCTATGTTAAGGGTAACAGAGATTCACTCATATTGATAATGGAAGCCTTTCAGTCTCTGGGGAACTCCAGATCAAGTGGAAAAATTCAAGGGGTTTCCAGAGTCTGTACCCCATCAAACTGAGCTGCTTGAATGGGGACCCAGCTGGTAGGGTAACTCAGCTTATCCTCTCCCTCTTCCTCTCCTTCTCTTCAAAGTGGCCAGAAGATGCCCACTTAACTTGGGCTTTACTGGCTACGTTTCTTCCTTCCTTCCTTCCTTCCTTCCTTCCTTCCTTCCTTCCTTCCTTCCTTCCTTCCTTCCTTCCTTCCTTCCTTCCTTC